>NW_010169792.1:0-36152 GCF_000695765.1 Mesitornis unicolor
CTCTGAAAGTTAGGTATTGGAAAGAGGGAAAGGGGTTTCAGAAACTGAAACAGCCTTTGTCTCTGCTTAAAAAGGAGAAAAAGAAACTGCAGCATTTACCTCCTGCATAGAGAGAATGATGTGTGGGTGAGGGACTTCAGTACTGCCAGAGTGGAAGTTGAATAAACTGATAGCTGAGGCAATAGATTTACAGGAAGGGGGTGAGTAACCAGGATAGGTGTCTGCAAAGCTCAGTACCAATTCCTTGACATGGCTACGGTAGTGGACAATGCTGTGGGCTTTTGGTTTGCTGCTTCACTTCCACCTCGTGTCACCAGGATGTGCAGAACTATTTTAAACAAGTCATGATTTTTGAGCCTAATCTCTATTTTTATCTTGAAGGATAGGGGAAGGATGCTAGCAATAATTTGCTTTGCTAGTGAATGATCACCTTTCTTCTCAGGCATCTGTTTCTTTTTTTACAGGAATATTTTCATAGTGATGGTATGACTCAGTAGAAAGAGGCGGTGTTGCTAGGCAGCAGTTTGAGCACTTTGCAGATGCCATGTGATGGCAGTAAGCTGCCTTGTAATAATCCATTGGTGGCAGTATTCCTGGCTGAGGTTCTGTGCTGCACAAAGAAAGAAGCATCTCTGACAGGAGCAGATGCTGCCTAGCAACTGCCAGTGCTCCCAGACCAGCCCGAAATACCTTCACTTAATTGTAGGGTGGTTTTGGTAATACACAGAACGTTAAGTGTAACAGATCGCTTTCAACCCTGAACTATATTTTTCTTCCTCCAGGTTTTGCATAAAAGTTCATAAAGACCATTAATAAGGTCAAAAAATTCTTTAGCCCTCTTCTAAATCATGTCTTTTGTTTAATCCCTACTCTTCGATTGTAATGTTTGGATGGCTTTTAATCAGCTTTTGGTAATCTCTTTTTCTGTGTGTGTGTGTATTACATTAGTGCCTGGCAATTCCAATCGGATTAGAGCCCTGTTCTGTGTCATGTGTACCACTGTAACTCTGCAAGAAATGCCCCTTGCTGCAAAAACCCTGGGCTGTTTTATTTGGATAGTTGTTTTTTCAGGTTGTAATTGGATGCGTCCTCTCCTTTGTACCTCAGTTCTTTGTGTTGTCCATCTTACTTAAACAGCAGAATGTTTTAGGAGTCCTAGGCCTGGCTTTTGTTCCCTTTTCTTTGTAAACATACTTGCTGAGCGTGGCCTGTTTGCACACCTCAAATTAATTTCTGGCAAATAATTGAAACCTTCACCCACAATTAATGATTTAAATACTTGGAAGGTATACAGTGAAGGTGAAAACATCCTTCTAGGTATTTGTAGAATAAAATGAAAACGTTTTCATTTTAATTTCCTTGTGGTTCTGTTCCCCTGTCAAATATCATCAGAGTCTAACTGTGCAATCTATGAAGCTGCCAGGTTTCATCAAGCAGTTCCACAAAAATTTAATCATATTGGCCTTTAACTTTTCTATAAAAATGTGAAGGTTTTTTTCCTTCATAAACTATTTTTTGGTCTTTTTAAATTATTGACCCCACGATTTTCTGTTTGCAAGAACTACTCCGTTTTCCTGGAAAAAGGTTTGTGGTTCTGAGAGAGGCTGGGACTGGAAGCTACATGGTGGTATGGAAAGTAAAGTATTAATTCTTTGCTACCTGTAGGCGTAACTGTGCAACACATTTGCCTCATGGCAAGGTAAAGCTAAATCCTGACTCTTAGCTGTCGTTTCCTCTGTGTGGCAACTTGTATCTTGATATTGTTTTCCGTGTGCAGTCATATTGCTGTGTCTTAGAGACTTTTCCCTCTCTGCTGTATCTATATACAAAGAATTAACGTCTGTCACCCTTCTTGGAAAATAAATTATTAAGGAAAGGTAGTTTGGAGGAATCTAAGACCATAAACACTGTGCCGTGGAAGAATGGAAATAGATTGTTCACTCCTTTTATTTGAATACCGTTCCCAGAGGGCATTGGTGATGCAGGAGTGGAACAACTGAAAAACGCTTTCCTCATGGTGTGTAGGTGAAACGTGGAGTTCTGCGGTGTCGTGGATGTTAAAAGTTGATGTGGTTTGAAAACATTTGTGTGGCTCTGTAGAAGAAGTATGGAGAGTGCTCTTAGGTCCATATATATCATTAATACTAATAACTTCTACTTTAAGAAGTCCCAATCCACAGATGGCTCAAGCTGGGGAAAGCTACATCCCTGCCCTGTTCCAATGCCCTTCCTTCACCTCCTTGGTTTAGCTTCTGTTAGCAAAAAGATACTGGATTTAGAGCTTTGAAAACCTTTGTGTGGCTCTGTAGAAGTATGGAGAGTGCTATTAGGTACATATATGTGATTAATACTAATAACTTCTACTTTAAGAAGTCCCAATCCACAGATGGCTCAAGCTGGGGAAAGCTACATCCCTGCCCTGTTCCAATACCCTTCCTTCACCTCCTTGGTTTAGCTTCTGTTAGCAAAAAGATACTGGATTTAGAGCCATCTTTGGTCTCGATGGTCTCGCCTATTACAGTGACTCTTATGTTCCACAGAGCCTTTATTATCATCTAGGTACTACAGATAGGGAAATTAAGTTAATCTTATGCAGCTAGGGAAATTAAGTTGATCTTATGCAGCTATTAAAACCAACCTGTACTGTTTGATGCCAGACACTTCCAATAGGTGGATTCATATGAAAAACCATTTTAAGGAAAGAGACATCCTCGTCATAACACTAATGTATCAGTCTGAAGTAATTACATTATTTTCTTAAAGATTAATCAATAACAATCAATCTTAGGCTTGGAGATTGACTTATATTCCTTGTTAACTAGTAACAGTGATTACTAGTACTTGTTAACTACTAGTAGTGATTACTAGTACTAGCTGAAAGTAAATTACCCCCCCCAATCTTGCAGTGGTGTGTATAACATTATGTAAGAAATGACAGTGATTTGTTAAATGTGGTGAGATTTGGGGTAGAAAGAGATCTGTACTGGGGGGAAGTGGTAAATAGCACTTAGAGCATCACTTTGTTTAGGAAACTTCCCCAAGTGAAATTTAAGAGTTTGTTATGTGTGTTTACCCAAAGTAAAAACAAACACGAGATTCCTAGCTAGTGTGGTAGAGGTGAAGTGTTAAAGCATGAGTTACACCATGAGAAAACTTCAGAAACTTGACATTTATAGCACAGAGCACAAGTCAGTGTCTGCTCAGCGTGATTATAAATTGGCGGGGTATGAAGCTAAGTAATGTGGGTATCGGGCAACACAACTGCAGCTGTGCTTCTCCTGTGCGTCACCCTTGAAGATATGCTTGGGGCATGATTAATGCATAACCTGAATAACTGCAAGTTGAGTGTAGTACAAAGCGTTTATAAAATTAAATGACAGGCCTTAACCTGAAACACTTGTCTGTGTTCTGCTGGTGTCATCTAAAATTCTTGCAAATTATCAGAATTTTAATAAGACAGATAAATAATAATGAGTAGAGAACTGGGGAAAAAACTGTCACGAAGGCCAAGATTTGTCTTTCAAAGCCATGAGTAAACAGAGATCTGTTGGAAGTTTGCAAAATGATGATTGTTAGAGTGGAAGGAGTTGAAGAACTTTTTATTCCTTGCATCACATTATGCAACTGAGAAAAACCCAGTGAAACTAAAAAATGGCATCTTCACAGCAGATAGTGTGAAATGTGGTCTGTCCTTTTCCCCCCCAAGTTAAACCATAGAGTTCATTACATCTTGGCCTCGCCAACGTCTTGGGAAACAGAAAAACAGAATGTGTTTTAGCATATCGTGCACATTCTGGTAATGATGTGGAAGAGAAGACATGAGACAAAGAGAGAAGCCCAACTTGGTGATTAAGCAAACATAACTTAGATTTGGAGAAGGAAAAGGGGAGAACAAAAACATCAGAACCTCTTGAACAAATCAATACTTGTTACTTTCATTGGTGTGTCCTGGAAGGTAGAGAGGGAAAGGGCAGAAAAAGGACTATGTTCCTTTATGAAAATAAAGACATTGTTATGGGGTGAGCTGGTATTTTATATTGTGAATGAGTGCCAAAGTACTTCTGTGGGTTTTACTACTGATGTGTGTTAATACAATGAAAAACATCAGAAATGCAGAAGGCACAGCACCCATGCCAGTTCATTGTGCTGCAGAGCAGTTTTATGTATCTGCTAAGAAAAAGCCCAATGTTTCAGGGGAATTAGCAGCTAGACTCTGTGCGACCTTTCATGTGGATGTACTGTGCTGGCCAGTACTCTCCAATTTTCCTGTTCTCGTTTGGACTTTTCCTGCTGTTCCTGTAAAAAATGTGGCACATTTCTGTCACTGTGTTCATCGTGCAGTTGACGTAATCCGTTTGAGAAGAAAAATGAGCTGTGGAAGCTCTGCGACCCAGATGAGACTGGGTGGGGAAGCTGGGACATAGGAAATTGAATTAGAAGGAATTACAAAAGGAAGATCTATTTAAAATTATATCACAGCGAAAATGAAAACAGCTCCGTTATTTAGGTGGGCAGCAGAGAGTAATACCAACACTCATGAAATCTAATTTAGCGGTTCTTTAACTGTGACTCTTTTTGTCACGGTGGTGTTTGGAGGAGGTCACGAAGCGACAGACAGCAAGGGACAGCAGAAGCTGGGGCTGTGGTTCCAGACTAACAGTGTGAGATGGTAGCAGTCCAGCCGCACACCCGTCTCGTTCAGTGTCCTGCCCTTGACAGTGACCAGGAGCAGGTGTTTACAGTAGAGCAGCACAGCAAGATCAGCATATGTGATGCTTTCCCAAGCCTTAATGCTTTCTGGGTCATGGACTTGCTGAGCCTAAGATGGTACGCATCCATTAATTTGCCCTATTTGCTTTTGAACTCGAGTGATTTTTTTTTTTTAATTTCTTTTTTTCACCCACAGCATCTCGTGAGGAGTTTCACAGTTTACACGCTGTGTGGAAAAGTACTTTGTTAAATAAAGCCCTGAAATCTTCTCTGCTGTTTCATTTGACACTGCTCTTTGTACTGGAAGGGGTGATTAGCAGTTGTTCCCTGTTCGCCTTCACACAACTTACCAATTATTCTCTCTCCACCCCTTTCAACTGTTAGTTTTACTGGTAGAGCAGCCCTATCTGGGTTCATCATTAATCATATAAAAGCCCTTACGCAGTCCTTGGTATCTCTTGTCTCACTTTTTTCTACCTTTCCATCTGCTCTTCCGTCCTTTTTAACAAGGGATACGTTTTGACAAAGGGGAAAAGTGGCACGTGGGGTTCATTGTGAGTTTGGTGTAATACTGTAGTAGTGGTGTACTAACATTGTAGTAATGGTGTCCTTCCTCTTTTCCCAAAGAGTGTTCTGCTGTGGCGTGGTGGTGCTGAGCTGGGGAAGTGCTTGACAGTGGCTGAGCGTTGAGCTTATGACAAAAACTCTTGGATAACATCCCAGGGTTTCACTCAGTGTGGTAATAGCAAGAGGAGGGATGATGGCTTTATATGTGAGGTTTGGATTGTTCATCCCAAACACCCCGCAGGTGAACTAAATGGTGTACGTCTGCTGGTTCTACTTGCACTGCTTAGGTCCATCTGCATCTGTTTATGACCATGAATAGCTTGAGTGGCTTCACAAGCTTTGTCACTTTTCTGAATGATCAGCTTTTCGGCATCATTTAGAAGTACTTTAAACAGAAAAGGCTCCAACAGAGATCCCTTCAGAGCTTGCTGGTCGATCTGTCCTCGGTAAGAAAACTGCCTACTTCTTCTATTTCATCTCTCTTTGCTAGTTATTTTTCTGTGCAAACGTCTTACCGCTTTATCACAGCCAAGCTCAGTTTCTGCAAGAGCTTTTGACAGGGGCTGTTTCAGGACATAATCTGTAAAACCTACTGAATTGTATCAACTGGAACTTTACTGTCCATATAGGAAGCAGCTCCTTTAGATATCTAACGTGTGGGAAATCAAACTATGCAAAGATGCATTGACTGTTTCTTAAGATGTCATGTTCATCTGCGTACCCTTGTTCTTTTGAAGCAGTTTCTCTTACTGCTGGTGACTTAACAGTGCAGCTGCTTATACCATGTCAGACCATGCCTATAGGCAAGGAAACCACTTCTGAATCTGCTCTGTCCTGGATCTTTGGCTTTTGAAGCTGTTACTCCAATTCCGTCTGTTCCTGTGTGTTATACTTCCCAATTCCTTCATGCTGTCTGCTACAGTTTGAGGGTAGCTGCCTCTATGTGAACTAGTTTGTGCCTTTCTCATTTATAAATTATACAGGTCCGGGTGGAAGGGTTTTTTTGGCGTGGCCCACTTTGATACAGTTCAAGTAGTGCAGTTCAGGAACCTCTGGCTTGGAGATCATTGCCAGGAGTGGTGCGTGGTCCTTCACAGCAGTCCCCTTTGGCAGAACGTTGGGTTCAAGCGCTGGCTGACATTAGGGTTTGTGAAGGTGAACACGAACGATGGCAAGGGGGTTTACCATCTGAAAATAGATGTTAAATATTGCAGCAGTCTGTCCTGGAATCCAGGAGGGACCGCTCGGATGTGTTAACTGGTGGGTAAAAGCGTTGCTGTAGGCCTGCTCTGATGATGTGTTACTTCTATATTCTGGTGATGGAGGGCATGACTCCTATCAGAAGTGATGGAAACTTGTTGATTGATGGACAGTTTGTGGATGATCATATGCTGGAAAGAATTTGTGTGGGACAGGCAGAAGTCAGTTATTGGAATCCTCTCTGTAATTGTTTTCTCCAGAATGGTTAAATTACTCCATTTTTCCCATGTACGTTTGTATTCATATTTTTCATATAATACAGGTAAGAAGAATTGTGTACCTAAATGTGTCTTCATGAATAAGATTGTGTTGCATTTTTAGGTTAACAAGTGAGTAACATCCCTAACTGCAGCAGTAACCTTTGGAATTATCTCAGACTATATAAAATAGCCTCTAATTTCTGGGATTGTGTCATGATCAGTAGCTATTTTTACCACTCTTTTTTAATTTCAGATGTATTAAATGGTGTTCTTGTTGAACAGTTTTAACAAGACATGATTTGGTGTATTGGGTCAGTTATTTGGGTTCTGTAATTTTTCCTGACTTTCATTTAGTTTAGTGTGGCTGAAAAGTCAGCTGCTCTTGAAATTTGGCTTTTGTTATGTGGAAAATACCCATATTGCTCTTCACATACCCTATTGATGGTTAAAATCGTCAAACAGAACAGACTTAGATAATTTATTGGTGACTACAGATTTCTCAGTGAAGGAATTAGATTCAATCCTGCTGTATTAAGGATGAGGAACATGAGGTGGGTGATATTTTTGCATGGGAACTTATTTTCTAATTGAGAAAGATCATCCAGATTACATGGGATCAGTTCATTTCTGTTCTGTGATTTTTTTGTGTGTTTTTTGACTGAAGTAGACCTAAAAAAGACCTAAGATAGTAGAACTAAGAGCTTTGGCTCTCTTATTAATCAAGTACTCTGAATTCTAAAGAGATTATTACATATTGATGCAGTAGAGTCCTTCTATCAGATTTTCTTTGTGTGACCATTAGAATCCGTTTACAAATGGTCAGTTCACATCTATAAACTACAAGATCTGTTACAATTACCTCTAGTAACCCTAAATACATGAGAGTCATTATTCTTGGGCATATTTTAAAGCTGTATTATAACAGCAGTTGAAAAATACCAATACTTTGTTTTCCTGGTACCTTTCCATCAGCTTTCCTTCCAAGCTCACATTTTATTATTACATGGCAGGCAAGTATTTGATGACCAAAGAACTCATAGCTGCGTGAAATCCAGTTTCATTACTGGTTGTGCCCTTTGTCCAGCAGTTTTTGTATAGTGAATAATTGTCAGCAATTAGCAGACAACAAGCCAGCTGTTGTTTCCTAATCTAAAACTTGTAGTGCAATGTGAACATGCAGTCATGTTTCAAACTATGACTTGCTGGACTTGGCTGAGTAAGACCAGGCAGCCGTTGATGTCTGCAGTTCAAGCTGGTCTGTTGTCTACAACCACTAATACTTACGTGTCCTGTGACTTGTGTCTCTGTGCCGTGGTAGTCTTGGCATGGTCAGAACAGTTGAAAATGGCCTGGCAATTAGATTTAATATTATCGTGTATATGGTTTTTAATAGTTTTGTATCTAGAATTACTCTTCTAAATGAATGTATCTTGTTACTGTACTAACATTTCCCCAGTTTTCTGGTGGTTTCAGTAGTAGCTTTCCACCCAGGAGTTTTAAAATGCTGTGGTTCTGAGACATACTTGAATTTTTTAGTATTTTTGTTGGTCTGAACAGAAAAGTAATTATTTTAATACAGGTCTGTATTTTGCAATACAGCTTAAAAATGGAATATGTTTGTACCTTTTTGTTTCAGTAAAATTGCCTATTAGAAACCCCCCCCCCACCATCTCCTGCATGTAAAGGGTACTGCTGCTCTCTAAAGTACTGGAGGGGCAAGGAGGAGCCATCACAAGTTTGAGGCCTGCTGGTTAAGCCTTTGGCAACTGTCAGTGGTTCTGCGCTTTGGGACAGGCATTAAGTAGTTTTCCTTTGGTTGAAATCCATATTTATGATTTCTTCATGGGTGAGGAATGAATCCAGAATGCTGACAAGCTGACTGTTTTTCTTGGATTGTGTTGTCTGCATTACTCCAGTCTGGAGCCAGTTGTTGTGTTTCTCCTGTCTGTGAAGTAAACGAGAATTCCAAGCCTCATTTAATCAGCAGTGACTTCTGCTGGGCTGTAGGAGCTGAGAGAACCGTTTAGGTTTCTTGATGGCAGCCCTAGTTTTTCCCTCTTTAATTAAACACTGCATTGAGTCTCACTGTGAAAGAGCAAACATTTGGAGCTGTTTGGTTCTCCTCAGTCTTAATTCTTTCTCCTGTTACTCTCATCTGTGTGAGTGTTTGCCTGGGGTACGTGGATTGCACTTTCTCGCCCTTTCTCTTTGTGAAATCTGTGTATACAGGTGAAAGTGTGTTTTATTTTGGTGGAAGTTTTTTCTATGCTTTTCTCATTGTTTCTCGGAAATTCAAGGTTCAAGAAACATAGCTTTTGAGGGATGGTGCAGATGACAGTCTTAGTTTCCGTGTATTTCTTCTTCTGGACCTCAGCATTTCTGTTTAACCGCTTTAAGTTCTGCACGGAGAGGCTTCAGTCATAAGGGCTTCTGTGGCTTTGACATAAAAAGATATCCAAGGAGGAGACAAAATGCAG
Organism: Mesitornis unicolor; assembly: GCF_000695765.1. Taxonomy (NCBI): domain Eukaryota; kingdom Metazoa; phylum Chordata; class Aves; order Mesitornithiformes; family Mesitornithidae; genus Mesitornis; species Mesitornis unicolor. The sequence continues at coordinate 9,215 of NW_010169792.1, forward strand.
CTCCCATCTCATGGGAACATCTCAACCATGGCTTGAGTGTTTGCGTTTAAAGGGGAGCGTTCCCTTAAGTTGGCAAGAAGACGATGCCCACTGGAGGTCACTGTTACAGCTGATGGAGTTGCACTGCAGCATTCCCGTGTCTGTAGGTGACGTAGGCTACTCTGTGACGGAGCATGTATTTACTTAGAGCAAGGTACTTGAACGATTGAATTCAATCTGTGCCTGAGTGAGGTTTTGAATGGTGGTGAGCAGGCATGATGGGGCTGGGGAGAATGGACCTTATTTACAACTCGTACTTCAAGTAACTACCCATGTCCATGCCCCTTTTGTATTTTGATAAATATGGTTAAAGAATATGTCATTGAACACTGTAATAATTTTTTAAATTTTACGTTTTAAATTGAGGATTATTTAGTAATTTTTAATTGTATTCATATTTTCTGAAACATGAAGATGGGTTCATATTTTCCCCGGTTCATGGAAACTAAAGATACCTAGAAAATTATTTTAAGATGTATGTCATGTAAGTGCTTCTGAAGAGTACAGATTCTTACGTGTTCTTTCATGTATCTACTTAAATATAATAAGGTATGGTAATGCAGGATTTCTGTAGTGTATTAGTTGCACAGATGGTACTTGGAATAGTTTCAGCTAGGAGGAAAGTAAATCCTGCAGTTGACTTCCTGTTTTAGCCTTTGCAGTTAGGGCTGCCTGTTCCATTGATGAATTGTGCGGTACAGTGAGAATTGTGAGACGAGGAAGTCTTTGTATGCAGTGTGAATCAGGGCTTGGTGATTAAAGTGATTGTAAGCCTTGCTCAATAAAAAAAATCTTTTAAAAAACACAGCTTTTGTGTTGCTGCTGAGCTTAATTTCTGATAAGGGCTGAAATGAAGGTATCTGATGAGAGAAAGTTGGCTGACAGGTTTTCTGGGCAGCTATGTAATAGCTATTTTTATGTGAGGAGTGAGCTGGAGTGCTATGCTTAGAAGAAAAATTCACACAAAGGTTCAACCCTCATATGTCTCTCTCTCTTTCCCCACCCTCTAGTGATATGCAGCTTCCGAGGAGCTGTGCCGCAAGGCTTGGTCCTGGAACTGGGAGAAACTGTCCAGATCTTAGAGAAATGTGAAGGTAAGTGTGATGTCCAAGAAGGAATCCCATTTTCTATATAAGTGTATGCTTTAATATCTTAATCTAGCAGATTTTAATAAGTTGTTTGGAAATCATGATGCATCAAATCAAAGCACTTGAATAAAACCTAATCTGACCCACTTTCTGTAGGAAAGGCTGAGTGTTGTTGGCACTAATCCAGTCTGATAGGGGGTCAGTGTGTTTTAAGTTAACCATCTGTCCAGAAAATACTGAACCCTGACCTGATTGTTGTATTGTAAGTGGGTCTTACTGTGAATTCTGCTATGCATTTCAATTAAGTGTATCAGTGTTTATTATTTAGAAACTCATGAACACATGAAAAATATCAGTTGTGAAATATATTAGCAAATCATTTGGGAGCAGTGCTAGAAAAATGTAAAGATTGTGGGTTCGAGGGAGATGCTTTGCATTTATCTTCATGTGGTTTTTGAACCTAAAGGAAAATGCCCTTGTGAATGTTACAACTGCAGCTCCTTCTTATGTGGCTGGAGATGTCTGTGTGTGAATAAACGGAGTGTTCTAATCCCCTGCTTTATTCACATGAATAATGTGATTGAAGTTATTGTATTTAAAAGGAGAATGACTTTTAGCCTAATGTTCAGTGTAAGCAAGTGGTGTAAAACGTGTATTGAGAAGTAGGTTGACAAGATGCAGTATGAGAACATCTCACTATAGTCTGAGCTGGAATAATGTCACCTTAACCCTGAAGTGTTAAAACAAATTCACAATCAGATCCACAAATTAGCATTCCACTAAGTCGTAGGTTTGTTTTTGTTTGTTCGGTGTACAGTCATTTTTCATCTCCAGTAGTAATGTTGCTACACAAACCTTCTTGTCAGAAGATTGCTTTTCTTCTCTCATGCCTCAACCATCTTTTGCTCTTGATGCTTTTTTTCTTGTACTCAGGTGTTTTGTTTGTTCACCTACTTAACTCTTCATGAGGAAGTGACTTCCTACATACTGATTTTTCTAGGGAAGCGGTAGCTTCTTTGCCTACACTTGTAAAAATTTTCTGTTGAATGAGAGTTTTGCAGTGCAATAGTGACATTTGATCCATTAAAAGTGTGCTGTAAACAACACCCGTAGTATTGTACCTGCAAATGATCATGGTTTTTAAAAAATACATGTGGTGTAACGGGCTGTGCTTCACTTGAGCATTAAGTGTTGATTTTAGTCATCCTGCCACGTCTGGTGAATTAGTACATGGTGCAAGCTCAGGAAAAAACTGTTACTTTGCATAGGATGGTATAACTCTAACACAAAACAGCGTATGTTACTGAAAGCAGTCATGATATTTTCAAACCATTTCTGTTAATCAAGGAGACTTTCAGAACTCGGGGAAATAAAAGCACAATCTCAAAGGAGCGGGTTGCTTGCAGGAAAGCAAAAGGATAATGCAACGTCTCTTTACAGTGTGTTAGTAATTAGGCTCTGCATATTTCCTCTGCCAGGAGTTTTGAGGATGGTTCCTCAAAGGCAATTCGTGCCAGTCTTTGAATTGCTGAGAAAGGAGGCCCTCGGATGAAGTGTTTTCCTGGGTGGAAGGAGGGGTTTGAACAGAGCTTTTTGGGTTGTTTTGTTTCTTAAGCCCTTTGTTTGTCATTTTGGTTGAGGTGTCTTTACCATGGACTTCACATATATAAAAATATGTATTGATTTTGATAATAACATCTGGAACTTCACCATGTGAAATTCTCTGGATATTCAGATGGTCTGTTCTGCAGCTCTTGCGTGTGTGAATTATGCAAAGAAGTACACAGAAACATGCAAAAAAGTACACAAAAACATGCAAAGAAGTACACAAAAACAGGCAAAGTAGGCTCTTAAAAGAAAAAAGTAGTCATTGTTTGAGTATTCTTGAAGTGGTTGTTTGATGCCATCCTCAGTTTGCCTTGCAAATTTAGAAAGAAACATTCCTCACCTTCTACTTCTGCGTTATTTGCGAATTGATAACACATTTTTAATTAGTTTTTTATTGGGATTGTCTATGCATTTTTAAAATGAAATGCCACGAAATACAGTTGTCTTTACCACTATGGCTGTTCTTCCTGTGCTTGAATTTCAGTTAATTTGTGTGCCTGCTGCTGTGTGCTTTCATACCAGGCCACAAATGCTTTTCTAGTTTGTTTGTATGAACGACTCATCCCTTCAGCGGCCTTACTCAAAGGTAACAAGTGTTCTTCAAGCTGCCAGTTGTACATATGCTTGTCTTCCACAGCTTTCCCATCTCTCTGTTCCCCTCTTTGAGCCCTTCCACTCAGGAACTTGCCACTGGGAGAGAATTGGAACAAAGTAGGAGGTGTACCCTGCTTTATGTGCCACGCATTGAGGAGGTGAAAGGCTTTGGCAATAGCACACCACCTACAAACGCTGGCAGAGCGAGTTTGCTTTTGTGAACTGAGGAAGCATGAGGGCACTCGTTGTTTGAAATACACGTGGACTGTGCCTTCTAAAGAGCACCCTAGTTTTCAAGTCATACGGCAATGGCCCTGCCACTGGCAGTAGCTGTGAGTAGCTGGTGGTTTTCAGAGCAAATTGAAAATGTGGTTTGTTCACGTATTGCTAGGGAGCAGTTTTCTTTAGATTAAAAATGCTGCAACTTCAGGGACTTTAATTGTTACCTTGAGACTCATATATTAACTGAAGAAAAGAAAGAGCTGGTGCCTGAAGTGCCAGTTAAAAGAATGTTGCCTTACCCATACAAATTCTGGTATCCACACAAGTATTTATTTACGTGGTTTGAATTTTTGTGTATATTAATAACAGTGTTTTAAGCCATGCATGTAAGATATTTAAAGTTTCCCTTGGTTACTCCAGCAGTGACAGCATGATCAAATGAAGGCTTTCTGGTATTTGGGACACTTAAGCAGCAGATAGAGTTTGCAATTAGGGTTTGTTTTTTCTAATTCTTGAAGAATTCAGCGTGATTGAGAGGTGATACCTTTGCTATACTTCCAAACTGTACTAGACAGACAAGTGAGGAACCACACTTCAGACTGCCATTGCTGTGCGAGAACCCTGAGAACAGTGTCCCCAGTGAGAGATCCCTTTTCCTCTTTGCCCTTTTTCCCCTTTCATCCTTTCTCCTCTTTGCTTTTTGTGGAGTGTGCCAGCGGAACTGACGTCTCCTGGACCCATCAGCTGCTGCGGAAGAGGCTACTCCAGTGAGTTTTGGAGCGCAGGAACGGCTCCTTGATGGCCCTCTGTTTGGCTAACACCAAGATAAAACACGTTCTATCTCTTCTGCTTTTGTTGTGGCCTCTCTGACTGCACTATTAGCATATTCCTGTGGTGCTGCTGGCAAGAGGCTGCTCCCTGACAGGGAGCTGGCAGGCTGGGCTGGGTATTCATCTGCTGCTTGTCCTGTCCTGGCACTGCTCAGAGCATTGAGCTCAGAACAGAGTGGTCTTGGCTTTGAGTGGTTTCGGCATCAAGAAGCCTTTGCTAAGCACTGTTACCATCCCTCTTCTGGGTCACTTTGAGTACCTTTAGCTCTGCACAGCAGCCTATATGCAGATTAAAAGGTAAAAGCAATTGTTTATTGGCTAGTATGTGCAAAAGATAGCTTTCCTCCAGATCTGAGGGTTACTCACATTACTGCTAAGTGTACTTATTTTTGTAGGCCAAAGAGGGTTTGAGGTTTTGTAGCAGATTGTACTAGCAGTGCTGTCTTTAAGAACCAAGTTTAGCTCTAGGGCTTGCCATAAATACTCAAGTAATTTATTTTCAGAATTCTGTTGAGAAATTACATGTGGGATTTGCTTTTTCCTACAGTGTGCAGCTGATGAGCTTTATTTTTCGGAAAAATAGATCAATACCTTCCAATTTGGACCCTTTTGTTTTTCTGCTACTCAGTGCTCAAAAGAGACAAGCCTTTTCCACAAGACTGACCTCTTGTTGGTTGACTGGAAATCTGAAAAAGGTTACCAGGTGACTTTTAGAAAGAATACCCTGTTTTGTTCAAGGCATTTCCAAGTAAAGATCAGAAAGCATGGCTGGCTCTTCTAATGGCTCAGCTGGAGAGACTGAGATGTGCAGGCCTGGGATTGTACCATTGCTGAGTCTTCTGAGTGTGATACATCTTTGGAAAGGCTGTTTTTCAGTCTGAGAGTCTGCAGGTCTCTGTAACATGGCTTCAGGTTTCCCACACCGTGAGTTTCCGTATGTGCAAGTAGTTGTAGGTGAAAGACAGGTTGTTTCCCTAAGCATTATTTTCATACCTGATGTTGGTATATACATTCACAGTCTGTTTTTCGGTCTGGCCTCTTCAGAAGCCTTACTGAATTTTAAGGTTCATAAGAGCTAGCTTCATAGGAAGCCCAATACTTTTTATAGCTGAAAAAGCCCTAGAAATGAAGGGGAGGACAGGGACATATTATTGCATAGACGGCTAAGGAGTTTAGCTTTTATTACTGGCTTGCAGGTAACCTACAGCGTGAATATCTGTATAGACAGTGCATTTTGAAGAAAAGGTTATGAGCAAGTGGTGGTCTTAATGTGCAGAGCAAGCAGCCACAATGGGGTATGATTTTATTTGGTTTTCCCCAGTTTTATCACCATATTATAATCTTTGAGGGGTTATTTGCTGTGTAGGGTATACAGAGGGCAGAGCTGTAGATCAGCCTGCTCTTCACTTTTCTTAGCTTGTATCAAGTATCGTTAGATGGTATTGGAAAAAGCAGCTGTAAAGGACTGGTTTTTCCTGGGGTTTGTGATTCACCTTAGAAAAGTAATGTTTAGAGGTGATGGTAGGTTTAGCTGGCATGGGTGACTGTGCAGTGGGGCTGCATTGCTTCAGGTAGGCTTCTTGGTTTATGTAAGCAGTAGGCTCATCGTGTGCCTGTGGTCCTGTGTGATTCAAGGAAAAAAGAAGGAAAAGGTTGTTTGCAATGTAATCCGTATCACTGAAGGTATTTTTTCCCATTCTAGAATGTCTTTGTTATTTTATGTACTTTATTTTGACTAAGATATATCCCTGAGGCGTCTGATGAATTTCAAGTCTGTATTTAGTGCTCTCCTTCCTGTCTTGAATAGGATGGTGCTTAGAATGGTGCTTCTAATAGACGAATTTTTGTGTTTCTTATAGCAAATGTTGGTGCATGGTATATATCCCTTTGACTGATCCAAGTTGGCTGTCCCAGCTGCTTCCCCTCCCAACTTTTTGCCTGCCCCTGGCCTACTCACTGAGGGTGCTGCATTGGAGACAAAGAGAAGGCCTTGATGTTGTCCAACACTGTTCAGCCATAGCCTCAATGCTGGTCTCTTGTCAGTGCTGCTTTAGCCACAGATCCAAAACACAGGACCGGACAGGCTGCTGTGGAGAGAGTTCACTTCATCCCAGCCAGAGCCTCCGTGGTGATTCAGTTCTTGAAAAACAGTTAACGATATCTGTCTTCCTTTCCTGAGGTCATCCACCAGCTCAAGCAGTTTGAGAATGTTCTTCACTGTCCGAAAAGGAAAGGGGGGTGTTGTGTGCAGGAAGCACAACCTCTCTCTGTAGAGACTTGGTGGTGCTCTAGCTCTGGTCTTGCCCCATCACATCATCTGTGTCCAAGTTCTTACTAGTTTCAGATCATTACTAGACAGTTAATCTGTTCCAACTGTGGATACTCACGATTGGTGTTTCACTTGAACTTAGTCACAAAATTCTTGTCACTTCCTACCCATGCTTTTCTGCTGCTTATTTTTAAATCCCATCTTTTTCACCATTTCTTTGAAGTCAGTGCCCATTAAAGGCAATGTATCACTAGGAAATGAATGCCACGGTTCTAGAGTATTAACAATTAATTATTAGTGGTACAGTAACATCTAAAAAGTCAGTCAGTATTGAGGTCTGACCACGTAGTGCGCGTGATCACAATTAGTTCAAGCACCTGCCTGGATTTGATGACTATCATAATTAAATCCTCCAAAATAAATGTTCTTTAAAATACTCTTAGATCAATATTAATCTATTTAAGGCTAATTCCAGAAAAAAAGGTTTCATCCTTTTTAGTGAATAATGTAATGCAGATGCAATTTTCTAAATGTGTTTTTTAAAAAAGCCTTGTACCTTTTTTTTCATAGCTTTTACTTTGAGATAGTGGATCTCAGAGTGGAAAAGAGCTCCCGAAACACACAAAATACGTTTGGAGAGGAGGCGTTGTTTAATCTGGAGTTGCACAAGGCTGAGTTCTCAGTGGATTTCCTCAGATCAATGCAAAAACAACACTACTTATCCTGATATATGATTAGCAAAACTGAAAACTACATTAATTGGTACAAAAAATTGCTTGAAAGAGTCCAGCAGGGCCACAGAGATGCTGGAGGGAGTGGAGCATCTCCTGCTGAGGAGCGGCTGAGGGAGCTGGGGCTCTTGAGCTTGGAGCAGAGGAGACTGAGGGGTGCCCTCTTTCCTGGGGATCCACTGGGAAAGGGCAGTGTCAGGAGGAAGGAGCCAGGCTCTGCTCTGGGATGGCCAATGCCAGGACAAGGGGCAATGGTCCCAAGCTGGAGCACAGGAGGTTCAAGCTGAAGATGAGGCCAAAGTCTGTCAGTGTGAGGGTTCTGGAGCATGGCCCAGGCTGCCCAGAGAGGTTGTGGAGTCTCCTTGTGTGGAGACACCCAAAGCCCTGGCCGTGTTCCTGTGTGACTGCTCTGGTGACCCTGCTCTGGGGGGGTTGCACTGGGCGAGCTTTCCAGGGCCCTGCCAACTCACATTCTGGGATTCTGTGTAAATTACTTAATCTACTTTCTACTGGCTAATTAATTTCTCACTTTTCATGCTAATTAGTCCACAAGCACAGTTTTTGCCTTCATTTGGGTTGGAGGGTTTCCCGAGTCAGGGGTCCTGTCCTCCATTCCTCACTGTTTTGCTGACTTCATTCTCCTCAGGCAGCCGTTCAGCCTTGGCAGGGCTGGGATCCAGGTGATTGGGCTCTTATCAGTGGCTTCTTGGCAAGGACAGAGTCGTTAGGGAGTGCAGAGAGACTGGTGTAGGGGTCCTTCAGTTAATCCTCCCTGATAGTTCCCAGGACCAAGTGTCCTGCTGGACTAAATTTATGACTTGTGTATCCTCCTGTGGAAACAGTCCCAATACCTGGCCCTTGTTTTGAGAACCTCATGGTCCATGTAGAGAAGTTTCTGTGCTTTAAGTCAAAAATTCACCTCCCTATGCAGCAATGCAGAATGAGTTCCTGGTGGTGGTCACTGTAAGCAAATAAGGAATTCAATTTACAGTTTAATGCTTTTGGGTTCTAGTGAGCTCTTTCTACTGTGTCTTGCTTGTGTGGAGTTGGAGGAAACTTAAAACAGAGAAGGGTGATTCTGAACAAGAAAAGAGGAAAGGGAAAACTAAGATCTTGAGAACACAGCCTACGAGATGAAAGAGAAATACACCGCTTTTCAAATGTATAGAAGTGCCTGCAAAAGGGAAGTCAACAAAATATTTTCTGTATTCTCCAAAAGAAAAAATCCTGGATTCAAAGAGCATCAAAGTTCAGGTTATAAAGTGCATGTATGCTGTCTGAGCCACTGAAATAGGCTGTCAAGTAAGGATTTGCTATCTCCTCTTGTCATAATTATTCAAGAATTTCAAGTACTATATCAAATGTTACTGTTATGTGCAGTTGGGTGTTGATCAGTGGAAGAAATGTCTTCTAAAAAGACGGCTGTGCAGCGCGACCGCTTTCAAAGTGGTCTGTGTGGGGAAGCAGAAATGCACCCGCGTTGGGATGCTGAGCAATACCTTGGAATGTGGGTTTTGTGGAAGTTGTGTGGATCGTTTTCCACAGGCAAGGGGTGCTGTGTTATTCAGTCCTGATGATAACTTATAGGACACTGTTAAAAACAGGTTACAAGGAGAAGTTTAGAGACAAGGCTTGGATGAGCTGGGTGGTTTCTCAGGGGTCCGTGCATTCCTGTGTTTCACACTCTGTAGACAAGTACCTTTTACACTATACAGGTTTGTTTTGAGGAAGCTCAGAAACAAGGTACTTATGGAAGTGTGTTTTCTCCCCTACCCTGCATATCTAAATCATGAGTAGTCGCCTGCCTTACCAGGTTTGGTTTAATTTTTACAGTTCTGTTCACAACTCAGGTAAAACCACTTTTTTCCATCTTTACTGAGAAGTTTGCCATTCTGTCTGTCTTAAAGCTTAAACTGTGTATTGATTTCTAAGGTCCAGAGTCTTATGAATATAAAAGTCAGGAGCGTGCTGTATTTAATATTGGTAACAACGAATCACAGCATAAATGCATTTTGTTTTCTGTGACCTTAAAAATACGTGGCATCTGTTACTGCAGAGCAGGGGCTGCAGGCACAGTTGTGTGGAGCTTTAGGTATCACTCATTTAAGGATCTGTATGTGCTGTTTGTGCATATATGTTTATGTTGCTATGATTGCCATGAAGTTTGATCAACTAAGAAATCAATTGAAAACAAAATTTGATTTTTTTAAATATAATCAATAATTTCACGGGAAAATAAATCTTAGTGTTATGTCCTACCTTCATGAGAAAATTGTTTGTAAAGTGGGTGGATTTTAATTCTTTTCATACTAAGATTTGCAAATGTTTTAAATTCATCAATTGTTTTCTTTTATGTTGACTCAGATTTCCTTTTAAAGAATTATCATTCAAGTCTTCCAGGCTGTCTTTAAAACAAAGTCAGGGCCCCCTCCTGAGCCTCCGAATGAGACTTCTGCCATAATTCAGCCAAATATGAAGTCCTTTTTCTGAGAGACACAAAATAGACAGATACTTTGTTCTGTTCTCCTCTCTTTTCCACGCCAAATTACTGACGAGTTTTCCTAGTGCTCTTCTAAATGCTGCACATACTAAATATATCTGTTCTCTGCAGAGGGAGAAAAACCAAAGCCAAAACACAACCCCAGAACCTAAAAGTAGGAAGTAGATGGAAAAATCAGAGGAACTTTTATGGAAAGTAGATGTAGACCCTGTGAGATGGTTGGGTGTTGGCAGCTTTGGGCTGTTGCCCATCTGATGCGCCATGCAGGCAGTTGAACTTGCTGCTTGTGTAGCCGCTGGGCCTGGCCAACACAAATTTGGGGTGGCCAGGCCTCCTGACAGAGCTCACACCATGGCACCACTCAGACCCAGGCATTAGACCCAGGTATGAAGAGAGCAGCATGGTTTTAACAAGAATTCAAGGCAGTTTGATGTGTCGTATGGAGTGGAAGAGCAGCTCATTGACCACGATGCCTGAAGGGTGCTCCCTTTCTGTTGTTAAACTCTGGGGTGTTTGCAGCACTTTTTTCTTGAGTCTTGCATGAAGTGACCTTGCCTTCACCTGTGTAAAACAGGACTAACTGGGTTTTTCTGTTCAACTTACAGCTTGTGCAGCTTTGGCTTTTGCTCCTGATTTATTGTCCTATCTGGGGCTGTTATCTGATAGGGGATACAAGAATAATAATTGGGTTTGTGAAATTAGATCCTGAAGTCTGTTCTCTGGTCTCGCAGGCACACGTAACGCCAGACATGTGCAGAGGATTTATATTGGTTGAAACAGTAGTAGAAATGTGTGATAATGGCTTTTCCTGGCTTTAGAAGGAGAGCTTTTTAAGATAAACACTACGAAGGGACTCGTGTACCAGCATTTAAGAACATGTTCAGTGCAGGTTCTTGCATTAGTGCTGGATGCATCTTTGCCACAGTGACTAATGATGGTGAGTGCACTCACCAAGGGTACTAAGCTGCTTTTATTCCTGGTGGGAATAAAAAGGGGCATCCCAGGTTCTTGATTGCTTGTCATCCTTACAGAGCAAAACCAAAACAACCAACCCAGACCAAAAAACCCTTGAGAAAATTGGACCAGACCAGCTGGGTTTTGAGATGCTCTCAGTAACTGTGTGGTTTTCAGTCAGTGTGCTTCTCTGCAAGCAGCGCCACAAGTTAATGCAATGTGTTTTGTCTGGTTTTAGGCTGGTACAGAGGTGTTTCCATTAAGAAGCCCAATGTAAAGGTAAGTGTGACTACATTTTTGAATTTAGTAGGAGTTTATACCAACTTTGCTGTTGCAGCTCCATAAACTTTTAGTTTTTCTTACCCTTGGGATTTGACTTCTCTAACTTTTTTCACGTGAGAGCATTGGATTTATTTTCTAAACTGAGAACTATACTCATCAGTCACCCAAAGGATCAGAAAGCGTTCTGACATCCAACATGTAATCTTTCCAGCATTTACAAATCTCAACCAATTTGATCCTGTCCACCCCACTGCCCTGTGGGAAGCGTCGGTGGGTGCCCTTGCACTGCTTAATTCAGGATTTTTAAGGAATACTTTTATTAATTTACATTATGAATCTGAGACAACTTTGAAGAAAGTCTGGTGAAAAGGGCTGTTTTCAGTTTGTTCCTTCTTCAGATTCTTACAGTTTAACCACTGCATTGGGTTATTTTCCAGTCATATCCATGTTTTCCTCTTGGAGAACTTCTTGGACTGTTCTGATCTGGTTTTTTTGTGAGTGCGTGTGCATTTTTGTCAACGTATGCATCCAAACACGTAAATAGTTTCTTCCATGTAAGCATCACTTCATTGTCTTTTAGTTTCAATATAGCTTCTATTTAAAAGGAGGAGAGGCCCAGATTCCCCGTGCTTACCTGTGTTATGGAGTATAATATGACCTGTATACGTTCCCATCACTGTCATACTCTTTTAGTGGCAAAGCCTGCATTCCTTGTGCGTGTGTTGGTGTATCTTCTGTTTCTGTGTGTGTATCACTTTTGATCAGAGCGCCCTTCAAACCTGCCTTGGTTTCTTGGGTAACCAGCACAGCATCACAGAAATAAGCAGCGTTAATTGAAGTGAACCAAACAAGAAACTGAAGCAGCATTTCTTCCTTTTCCAACAAGTGGCTGGACTTGAATGTTTTCATTTGGATCCATCTTAATTCTTCCAGGGCAGCTGTGTAGGATGAGAGTGACACTTTTTCATTTGACCCTGATTGACTTACCTATGGTTTTTGTACCAGAGCACATTTCCATACAGCAGTGTTTCTGAACACTTCAGGAGCTTTTGGGAATGTGGAGCACTCGGCTTGAGTCTTTGTGTGATATTTTTGATTGGGTAGACGTGCAGAACTTCCTTATTAAGAAACGGACCCCTCAAGGTGGAGGTTTGGTTCAGTGTGCTGTCCTGTTCCAAGAGGGGTTAAAACACTCGGTTGTGACTAACTGGAGTGTTGACTTCTGACTGCGGTAGAAGCTTTGAGACAGGCTGGGTTTTCAGCAGCTCTATTGGCAATTATGGCTTAGGCTATAAATGCTAAGAACTGCAGATGTACTTTTCTAACTTGCAGACTTTTTTTTCTCTTGCAGGGTATTTTTCCTGCGAACTATATTCACTTGAAAAAGGCAATCGTCAGTAATAGAGGGTGAGTATTCTTCCTTCTCTTTAAGAAGCTGCAGTATTTCTCATCAAGAAGGCAATCTAAGAGAGAGTTTTTTAAATTCATAGAGTGGTTTCGGTTCATTGTATCTTTTGCTGTGTATTAGGGTTTGAAAATGAAATGTAATTCTGCTGAGCTTTGGGTTTTTTTGGTTTCTAATATAGCAAGGGTCAGTTCTGTTGGTTAATCCCGTTCACTTTTGCTCATAAAATTGAAACTCCAGAGGTAACACCTGAAACACACACATATTGAAGAACTCCATTTATTTCTTCATTTCTGCTTGTTCCTCACTGGCAAAATCCTGTATGTTCCTGTTTGTTACGGAGGCAGCACCGTGTGGACAGCCCATCTTGTTTGTGAACTGATTTTCACTGCGATGTAGCTGACATGGTAGTTCTGGTACTGTGAAACTTCGGAAGAGGATCCAGCCCTCCACACCTCAGGCCAAAGAAGGACTGAAGTGCACGCTGCCGACAATATTTTACCTTCACTGTCTCTATATGTAGCCCGTATATTGCTAGAGGTGGATTTAATTTAGTTAATGTGAATAGCAACATCATGTCAGAGATTTTACTGTGTGCAGGCTCTATAACCTGCAGAGCTTCCTGTGAGGTTGCCTGAGACTCCTGCAATCAATATCCTGTGTCTTCGCTGCAGCTCTCACCTGCATTTTCCAGATTAAGGCCGCTGTGGGGAGATTCAGAAGTGCAGCATTTCCGACCGTGACTCAAGGCAGCAAATTAAATGTGGAAGATAAAACATAGTAAATGGCATTTAGTGAAGTGCCTGAGGAAAAACCTGTGGCTGCTGATAGTCTGGAATTGTGTTTATCTCAGAGTAACCCAGTCCAGATTGGAAGGGCAACTGTGATACTGATGCTTCCTGACTTCGGGGTGTAGTAACATCATATTGCATGGAATGAAATAAATATTGCATAGAATGACCACTCCTAAGCTGAACTCATTAGGGGGAGACCACTTTCCTGTAATCTGCAGTTAATTAGTACTTGATGTTAGTTTGGAATTTGTAAAGGACAACCAGTTCAGGCTATTTAGATTCTTACTAGGAAAGTTGATGTGTTTTTTTAAAAGTAAGTGTCAAAGGCTGGTATAGCAGTTGGTGCCATTCTACACCAGAAATTACGGTTTGGGTAAAGGAAATCCTGCCCCCGTATTTAAGAATGTATTTGAAGTGCCAATATAATAGAGCAAAACATTGTATTTACAAGGCTAAATATTTTCCTGATGAGCATTCTTTTTAAATCCAGCCACGCTGGTGGAGGCTGATCTTCCAAAATGGTTTATTTTTCACTGGCACAATAAGTTTGTAAAGCCATTTCCAAAAATAATCTTTAGAAGAACATTTTCCTTTGCGGTTCCCCCCCCCGTTATTAGCTCAAGTCTATTGTGTGATTCCTTTCATCCTTTCGTCTTCTGTGGTTTCTAAAAAGGATATTGAACCATTTTGAATCCCTTCCCTGTAATGGCATTTTACAGAGATCTGAAGAGAACTGAATTTTCAGATAGAAGTGGTTGTGGCATCCTTTTTAATGTCGTTCGTGTCAAGCAAACTTTAGATGACATGTGCTAAATGCGGAGTTTTACTGAACCGTTGAAATGATCTTTGAATATGAGCTACACAATAGGTGTTGGGATTTTCATCATCTTCCTGGTGTCGTAATTCAGATCACAAGCGTACTCTGTGGAGATTTGTTAAAGCGTGACTTGACATTTCCTAGTCTTATTATGGCCAAATTTGAAAAAACCCCAAAGCAAACCCCGAAACCCAACCTAAACTGGACAAAGCTAACCAAAAACTTTGCAGGAGTGGAATAAAGCACAGTCTCGGATGCCAAGCGCCTGTCAGTTTCCCACAGCAAAGTGTGGGCATGGTAAGGTCATTGGCATCATAATAGAAACAGAAGTGACCTTTCTTGTCTGCTCGTGTGTGCACACAGAGCTGTGCTCCCAACCCCAGCCTTGGTCGGTTGAACGCATGCCTGGTGTGGTTATGCCAGGTTTTTAATGCCAGGTGTTTCTAATCTATGTATTTTGTATCTTAATGCAAGATTTACTTACATTGCTGATGTGAATATGAGGTTTTGGTAGCTTGGAAATGAAGAATTGAAGCTTTTGTCTGAAAACTTTTCTGCTACAAGAGTACAGAGCACCATACAATGACTTGACTTCATCATCCTCTCCCACATCGCTTGTTACTTCTGGCTTCAGCTAACGTGACACAACAATTTCTAGCAAGAGTTTTTGAAAGTGAAATATTGCCGTGAAAGTGCAGCTTTATTTTACAAGTAACGGCGTTCTTTTTTAAAAAACCCACCAAAAAACCCTCCCACCTTTTGGAATTAGTTCCGTCTCCCTGTTGCAGTGTTTGCCAGCACTCATTGAACTGCACAGGGGACAGAAGAAACGGCCTAAGCTGGTTATGGAATGGGGAGTTTGCAGCTTCCCTTCAGGAGAACTTCGGAACAGCTGGATGTGCAGCTGTGCTGCAGAGAGGAAGGGATCGCGCCCTTCGTGGTTGTTGGATGTGCTGTGGAGTCTGTCTCACTTGACACTGCTTGTCCCAGACCGCCTCTGGAGCCAGCGTTCTGCTGTGCTGCTGCTTTAGCCCCAGGGGAAAGTTGTTCTAGCAGGGGGTGCTTCAGAAATGTGGTGAGATTTGGGTTTTTTTTTATTATTTTCTTTCTTTTTAAATTCTACATTTCTTTAAAAAATTGCTGAAAGAGCAGAACCTTGAAATAGACTTTTATTTTTACAGTGTCTGACATTTGTTTCTGTGCTCGCATTCAATGTAAAGGACAAGTCATGTCAGTAATGGCTCTGATAATATAACGGTATTACAATGCATATGTTAGTTGTATTCCTGCATTTCAGGCTGGTGAAAGAAGAGAGCCCATCCTTCAATGGCCACCAAAGGACAAATCCTGCTCTTCTGATTAGAGGATACCTCACTTGGGTTTCATACATCTGTGCTGGTTTTGACTGGGATAGAGTTAATTTCTTAATAGCAGCTAGTATGAGACTGTATTTTGGATTATGAGGCTGTATTTTGGATTTGTGCTGATATATTACGTATGAAGAGTATTTCCATTGACCTTGATTAGAAGGAAATTCTGTATTTTGAACAGGTAACTAGAAAAAACTTCACCTAGGTTGGTTCCTGTGGAATGTGGTGGAGGAGCAGCTGCCAGGACTTTGGAGTTGCTTCAGTGATAAAACAGACAAAATGTTCAACAAATTCAAACAAATACAAGTTCCGGCACTTTAGAAATTGCTATGTTGAGATTTCTTTCTTTTTCTACCTTTTCCAGGGTACTTTTCCTGATATATTTTCCCCCATCTTCTTTTCTAGGCAATATGAAACAGTTGTTCCGCTGGAAGACTCTGTCGTGACTGAAGTGACCGCGACACTGCAGGAATGGGCTGTGCTCTGGAAGCAGCTGTATGTGGTAAGGACAGCGCTCTTCTCACCGTGCTTTGTTTCTCAGACATCTTGGGAGAGGTGTTGCCTGCATTTCAGTCCTCTAGGAAAAAATCCTCATCAGTGTGAGAATTGTTAGATTCATCATAGCTACTGGGGGTTTGCTAACTGCAGGTCTTGTGATGTTCACATGTTCTGCATTGGAAATTTCAGCAGTTCTGAAATTCTGACCAGATCTGAAAGCTTCATTTAAAATAATAAAAAAAAAGGTATTTTAAAATGTTCTTAAGTATGTAAGAAATAGTAAATGTGTTTAGTAGCACAAAATGGAAGACTTCTGTAAGTCCTATCAAAGACTTCAAAGAATTACTCAGCACAGTCTGTGAGTATTTGTTTTAGCATCTGGGGTTTGAAATAGAGAGAACTTGGAGATCTTTTTGTGTTATTGTTCCTTTCTCTATTTCAAAACCAACACTTAAGTGCATTGAGTTTTATACTCATCTGTTTTACATAATTTTCAGCTGCTGCCACATAATGTCACCTACCTCTTCTTTCATCTTTGTTCTTTTACTTTTTTAATGGCCAAATCCCATGGAACAGCAAATAACTTGCGCATTTGAACGTGTACTTTTCCTGTCCCCCCCACCCCTTTTTAGCTTTTTAGCACAGTGACTGCAAGCCATAACTGTAGTATTGGGATCAAGAGTTCTAGGTGGTACAAGCATGAATTTCCTTTCTTTCCTTCCTGTAGGGATTCCTCTGCTAGAGCGGCCGCAGCTTTGTTTCCCTGTTTAAACCTGAAATGCCAGTGGTTAGGTATCTAGGAAATAAGAGCAGAAGAGATCCATTTCAGTGAGTCTAGTGTACCTCTAGCATAACCAGCCATGTTCTGTCCTCTCTTCAATCAAGTCTATGATGAAATCAGTTTTACTTTATTGCTCCCACTTCCTCTATGGGAATCATACGGCCCTGAAGAAATCGTATTGGAAAGTAGCATCCGGTGGAACTGGGAGGGGGCATGGCACAGGCTGTAGATACCTTTTTTGTACCACTCTTACACTGAGCACTCCTTGGTTTTTCCATTTCAAACGCTTGGCTCCCTGGTGTATGCCAATAAAGGCGTCTTTGTTTTGTTTTCTTCCGCAAGATTTTCTCTCTCTCCAGTGTCAGATAAAGAAGGCAACAGCAATACTGACAGTGGTATTGGATTGGAGAAAAGGGAGTCATTTTAGCTACAAAGGAGTAACGCTTCCTTTCTACTGGTCTGTTTAGTTTTTTATTGTTAAAACCAGTTCCTTGAGGGGAGGGCAGGAGAAGGCTCTGGCTATAAACTTCCACGTAGTGACAGTCTTTCTGGGACTGCTTTCTGTTCTAGCTCATTATACTTATAGCGTTGCATACATTATTGCACTCTTAAATAACAGGAGAAAGAGTTTACCGTTTTCATAGAACTTTGGAAGGAGACATCTCTCCCATGGCAAGAAGAAATTGGCAGAGCTTCAGAGCAGAAAATAAGGTGTTTTGTGGTGGTTTCTCCAGAAATTATTAAAAAACAATACAGAGGGAAAAAAAACCCAGGGAAACCCAAGAGACAAAGGAAAAAAGCCTCACCGCAAAACAAAAAACCCAACCCAAACTCTAATATAGAAAGAGAGACTTGTTTAGGTTGTAGGGACCTCTTGATGACCCAGCTCAGCTGCCTTCTGAGGCAGGGGCAGCTGGCGCAGACTTTGCCCAACGCGTCAGGTTTTGAGTCTGTTGTGAGTGGAGGCTCCAGAGCTTCCCTGGCCAAAGCTGTCGGTCTCTGACCACCTTCATGGTTTCCTTACTTTTACCACTACTGATGTTGTACCACAGCAATTCTGACACAAAGGGATCTATGCTGCTTTTAGGTGGGTAACGGAAATTTGTCCCAATTACAAACTGAAGTAAATCTGAAGTCTGAGGAAGGGTACAGAGGTGCACAAACGAATGTGGTAGAGCTGCGATTAGGATTTTACCATTGGTGTTTAGGCTAGAAGCTATGCTGTACGGTCATATCTTAAAATAAGAGACTGAATGGAAATACTTACTTCTGGTTGCATCAGCACCAGCAGGTTGTTTATTATTATTATTATTATTATTATTATTATTATTATTATTACTACTACTATTATTATTACTACTATTATTCCCAAACTGTAAAACAAATCATCTTAGAAATCCAGTTAACGTTGTTTATCGTGATCCCGTGTCTAGTCAGCTTTGCAGTCACTGTAGTGCAAGTTCAGATGCTGGTTGTTCCCGCAGATGTTTTCAGTTGGTACCCATAAGTGCTTACAGTAGGCACTTCGCTGTTAAGTAGTGTTGCGCTGTAAGACAACTGCCAGACAAAATGTACAGCAGCTCTTAGTATCTCTGAATAGACCAAAATGTTCATCTCGTGCTTTTTGGCAGAATTCTAACTCGGATTATCTTTTGGAAAACCAAGTTTGTTCCAATTAAGAATTCCAAGAAACTGCTGTAGTAATAGCATCAATTCACTGTAAGGTTTGCATTTGCCTTTCAGTTAAGCAATAGGAACTGGAAAGTGAGACCCAGGAAGCCTGGAGCAATTAAAATGCTTCCTGAAGAAGGATAGCTCAGATTAAAAAATACTGAGAGGAGGAGAAGAGTGAGAAATGGAAGGGCCAAGTGAAGCACAACTTTGAGAGAGAGCTGTAGAAAATCAGTTCGTGTAAAACGTTGGAAATCTTCCTCGGTTCTCTCAGACCACAGAGTCCTGGCCATTCCTAGGAAGAGACTGCGTGTGGGGAAGCTTGAGTTGGTTTGAGTTTTGAGAGCTGTGCAGTCATTTTATCTTGTAGGTCTGTGAAATACATACCTTGGAAAGGTTGGCCTGAGCTCACTGTACTGCACAGGGCTGTGGTGTTCTTGTAATTTTTGGTCTTAGCAGAACTATTGGGGTGGCCAGCCTGAGACTGTGGAGAAAAAGGCATCTGTGTGCAATGAGTCCTTAAAGGGAGGGCTGTGCCTCAGATGAATTTGAAATAGAAAGGTGTGTGGTGTTTGCTTTGCTTTCCTGTAGTGTCACGTTGTGCTCTGAGCAGTTGGAGTCTGATCTTGCAGCCCTTTAAATGCTAAGAAAGCAGTTTGATTTTTGAAAATGCAGGAAGTTTCTCTCAAATTGGAAGGGCAGAGGGATACAGATAGTACTGGTATGGAAGCTATCAGGAAATTTATTCAGGTTTTTCATTATTTATATGGAGTATTTTTATTGTAATGATAACCTAGTTAAAAATCTATCTAAAATCACCTTTATTTGTTACTCAGTAATCAGGAATAGGATTTAAATATTGCATACTTTTAAAGGAGTAAAGATGATATGACTTCTATGGTTCTGGGATACAGGACAGCCTTATTTTCCCCCTATTTGAATATGTAGTCTGGTGTTGTGACACTGGAAAATAAACAAGCAGTTCTTTGCTTTCAGATCTGCCTATATCCAGACTTCCAAGATGAGCACAGAAACAGTAAGGTTTAGTAACTACTTCATGTTAAAAAAGGTCACTGTTGTATTGAGCCCGCTTGGTTTGGATTTTCCTGCTTCCATTGCCATTGAACAACATCTCTGGGAGGGAGTTCACAGGAACGCAGTGTTTAAAATCCGCGCTACGTAAACCCTGTGTGCTGACCTGCTCACACCATGGGTAGGGTTTCTGATAGCCCCAGCAGAGCAGGGGTGTGTGTACATACGTGTGAGTGCATGTACACATAGCTACACACGTGTACACACATTGTCACTAAATGTATGGACCCCGTATCTTGAGTTATTGTTTTCCTGACTCAAATGCTCCATGTTGTTAGTTAGGTTAATTTGGACAAGGTACCTAGTTTGCTTTGTAGGAAGCCTAAGAAAGTTCTTTAAAAGGTCACCTTATCCTTTCTCAGTGTTACAAAGGCTTGTAAACCAGAGGTGCCAATGATTCCCATCTCCAACACTGTACTTACTGTGGAGGAAAGAAGAATATGGTTGTTACTGGTGGTACTATGGGCAGCTGAGCTTGTTCTTGTGACTGGGAACTAGCAAAAGAGAGCAGAAAATCAGGACCAAACCTTGGAGAGGCTTCTGTAGGCACGGAGGTGGATGAGGATGCAGAATTGCATTTATTACAGTGAAATGTGTGTGTGTGACTCTCGGGTGGTTTCCCAGACCAGTACATGACTGCCACTGAGACAAAGATAACGCCAGTGAGAGGGGCAACGTTCCCTCCTACTCTGCGTGTGTTGAAAAGGGTTTTTTATTTTTATACGACTTCTAAATAAAGGATCTACAAGTTCTCCGTGAGCTTTAGTTAATTAGGTCAAACAGCACTCCCGTGAGTTGTTAAGTCAGCCAAAGAGATCACGGAAACTCACAGTTGGAGCATAGCAGCTATTTTAACAGCAGAAAAATCCCTCAGAGTTTAGGATGCAACGCGAGGACTATTTCTGTTGCAATAGCAGATGACTGCAGAGAGACCAGACGTAATTGCTGGTCAGATCAGTAAAGGTAATTTGCTACTTCATGCAGGAGTGTGGGGAAAAGAGCGTGGAGTGACTTCTCCTTTAGTTTTAGGAGTTAGACCCAGTGGCCTTGGGAATAGACAAAGCCCTTGCCAGCCAAGTCTGAAACAAATTTCCTATCGGCTCCTTTTAAATTTTCTGAGTATTCTGTCAAAGAGCGTGGAGTGACTTCTTTAGTTTTAGGAGTTGGACCCAATGGCCTTGGGAATAGACAAAGCCCTCGCCAGCCAAGTCTGAAACAAATTTCCTATCAGCTCCTTTTAAATTTTCTGAGTATTCTGTCAAGGATAAAGCACTGGGTAAAATGATGGTGCAGTTGAAGCTATCTGGTTTGGATGTTCTAGGATGTCCCTAATATTGAAGCATTAGTTCAAAACTAATCTTAAAAAAGCCAAACGCCATTCACTGAATCACTGGTGGAGTTTTCTCAAAATACTCCGTTACAGGAGTCATTTGTACTTAGTGATACGGCTTTTGCTTCGTATCTGATGAAATACAGAACTGCTGCTGCAACTTGTAAACTACATAAGCAGAAAAAAAAAAGTTTGATCGAAAACAAGCAGGCTGTGTCTGAGGTCTGCTGCAAAAGGTGTCCCTGGAAGGAATGGATGGCAAGTCAAAATTGAGCCTATTTCATACACTCTTAATGAAGTGCAGGCGAACTCCTGGGAAGATGAGGTGTTTGTACTGAGATGTACGTACAGAGATGGTGTTGCACATGTAAGTGGTCCTCTTTCCTTTTTTTACCTCATTTTTAAGGTTACCTGCCAATAGGAAAATCCTTTAGGGTGATTGTTCAGACATTTAAAAACAATCGTGAGCTTGTTTAGCCCTAGTGGACACTTAACAGTCTCAAAGTTATTGCTTTATTATCCCTAGCCCTCTATTCTGATGTTCAGCAATGTTACGGATCTTGTCACGTCTTTCTGTGGTTGGAGTGAAGGATGGAGCTCCACAGAGTGGCCAGAAACTCACATCTGAGTTTGGGGCAGCCGATAGCCTTGTTAGGTGCTGCACAGAGTACCAGGGAAACCGAATATTTCCACATTCAGTAGCATCCAGCTCTTCAGCTTCTCAAAGAGAACAGCGTGCTGGGAAACCAGCTGATTGCTTAGCAACCTACTGAGGTGCTTTTAGCAGATTTGTCATTTGATTACTAGAAAGTACTTGAATATTTTCCTTGATTGAGTTGTGAAAGGTATGTGCAGGATGGTGAACACTTCAGTGTTGTGTGCATAGGGTGAATATTTTAATGATTTGGTACGTTCAGTCATGGCGGGGGAAGCTGGAGGTGAATCACGGAATAACCCAGGTTGACAGGGGCCTGGAAAGATCTGATCCAACCTTTCATGGGAAGAGGAGCCTGGATGAGATTATTTAGCAACCTCTCCCAGTGCAACTTAGACCCATGGCCCCGTGTCTGCGTCTTGGGAAGAGAAATCCTCCGTGCTCTTGGCAGATGCCCCTGAAGTGCTGCAATACTGACACGGGGTCCCCTGGAGCCACCTTCTCCAGAAGAGACTGAGCTCCTGCTGTCCTTCCTCACAGGCTGGGTTCGCCAGCCCTTTGAGCATCTTGGCGGCCCTCTTTTGCACCCTCTCTTGTCCGTGTCTTTCACGAGCTGTGGGGATCAGAATAAAGACCACAGTATAGAATTGTCACAGTCTGATTTGTGTCTGCTCGGAGCCTTGGGCAGGCAGAAGTTTTTGTACCTGAAATCACAGGCTTTTACACTGCTTAAATATGTTGTCTGTTGAGAGTTGAGTAAAAGCCCTTCTCGTGCTTTGTTAAATTGAGACTTGCATTTGCATAAATTTATTAGCTGTAGTTTCTTGGAGGTCTTTAGTGGATGTCATGACCCCTACATTTCTTCCTTGGTGAAACAGCCCTAAGGTGGAATCTACACTTGATATTTATTAGGTCCCCACCATAAACTGCGATCCATTTCAGTACATCTTCCCGCTAGCACCGGCTTGCTGAGGTTCAGTTCAAGTGCTTCATATTTTAAGGTTATAAAGGCTTCCCATAATTACTGTATTTCCCTTCTCTGTTTTTAAGAGATTTAGTGCAGTTGGTCTCTCTCAGCGATTTGTGGAAGTGTGCAAGCTTCAAGGAAGTAGAAGTAGGCATAAAGTTCTAGGAGAGTAAAGTAAGATCAGTTTAATTGTTATTAAAATGTGAAAAATTAGGATAATTAATTGGTTTGGAAGTTACTCTTTTGAAGACCCCAGAAGCTGGAGCTGGTTTACCGATGTGAAGAGCAGCGTAACAAGGAGCAATATGCGCAGTGCACTTCACCCATCGTTTGCTTCCACACACAGATCCACGGTGTCATTTCAGACCATTAGGATCAACTGGGCAGTTTTTACGTCTACACAAACAAGCAGAAAGTTGAGTATAACACAAAAACTACCAGGTATTAATCAGACTGTATGGGAGGAATGTATGTTGTGAGTTACCATGGCGATGGCTAGATTTTAATAGATTTAAAAATGGAGACAGAATTAAATGTAAGTCACCTTCTGGTGTCCTTGGCAAGTCCTCCTGTGACAAACGATGTGAAGGGAGATTTTGTAATTTCTAGCTTTGTAGAAGAATGTTATTAAATAATTGATGTGTGAGGCCATAGTTTGCTCTTTTCCTCTGGTAAATACAGGACAAAGCTGCCTTCCCGACACCAAAATTCATAGCAAATCGGGGGGGATTAGGAGGGGGCTTTCTGAGATGCTAGCTGGGTTGTAGTTAAGCTATATTAGTTCAGTGTATGCTGAAAACAGCCTTACAGTATGCATGTAAAGTACGTTTGCAAATATTAAAATGTGGAAATTTGATTTTTTGGATGCTGGTTTAACCTTAACAACCAGCAAGGACTCGGAACAGGATTGACTGCAGGGGAACCAGTGGCTGACCTGCAGATGCTTTCATACGATTTATTTTGTACTATAAACATGCCAAACACTGAATGACACTGGACTGGGGAGAGGAAGCTTCAATCCAAAAATCCCAACAGGAGTTTGAGGGTTTGTTCATCTGTCACTGCAGAGACTCACCGGGGTTGTTCTCCGTGATGAACTTAGGGCAGGATTGCATTTGAAATAAAGGCAAATGGTAGTGGGGTTTGGTTTTAGTCTTCCAAAGATGTATTTTGAGGAAACGTGGCAGTTTGGTTTGGTTTTGTCTTTTTAAAGAACAGAAAATCAGAGAAGAGGGGCGGGTGGGGAAGGGGTAGGGGAGAAACTGCCCACCTGGCTTTTTGGGGTGAATGAGCAAGCTTGTGTGCAGGTGTGGAGCCTAGGAGGAAGAAGAGCCATCGTCCCTGGTAGGTATTTATTGGATCTAGAAAGACAGTTTGTTGGTGTGTTGTTGGACAGGTTTTTATTTGTTGTCAATAGAAGAGCAAAGAACATCTGTCCGTTTGGCAGCCTGCACGGCACTGCTGTGCTTGTGGTATCCAGAAGTGTCCTTCAGTCCTTCCCTGGTTTACCTTGCTTTCTGTTGTTTCTGCCCTTAAGACATAGAGAGGAAAAGGTAACTAGCACATAATAATTACAATTATGATTAATTACTGTGATCTTTATAGCTGTCTATGTAGAACACCATTATGAGGTTTCGGGGTTTTTTAAGGGGTGTGAGTAACAAAGTTTCATGAGTGGGAGGGGTAGAAAAGGTGAGTTGGTGTATGCACAGGTGTACGGAAAAGCTTGTGGCTGCAGCCACAGAGAGAGCTGTAGCTGCAGCCGTGGACAGCCAGCCCTTCACAGGATCACAGATGTCAGGAGCTGGAGGGGACCTGGAAAGCTCCCCCAGTGCAAGCCCTGCCAGAGCAGGATCACCAGAGCAGTCACACAGGAACACGGCCAGGGCTTTGGGTGTCTCCACACAAGGAGACTCCACAACCTCTCTGGGCAGCCTGGGCCATGCTCCAGAACCCTCACACTCACAAAGTTTGGCCTCATCTTCAGCTTGAACCTCCTGTGCTCCAGCTTGGGACCATTGCCCCTTGTCCTGGCATTGGCCATCCCAGAGCAGAGCCTGGCTCCCTGGCCTGCCTAATTTTATTATTCTCTGCATTGTTGATTTAGCTGGGCAGGAGGCAATGGTGGATGATTGTGTCCTTCTAAACAAAGAGGAATAAAAATGCTTCTTAATTTAAAAACTCAGTGGTAAGTCTGGTGAATGGACAGACACTTATATAAGGTATTAAGGGGAAATTAAAATATTTACCAAGATTATTAAAGACCTATTTCTCTTAACTTCATGCCACATGATTGTGGATATACTGTAGAGATAACTGGTAAATAAAAACTGCTCTCAAAGTATCAGTAGCACTGCAAAGGCAAGCATCCAAGAAGCAGAGAAATGCCCGTGTTCTCAGTTCAGTCTGCTTTTCCTGTGAGAGTGACGATAAAACCTTTAGTTTTGCAGTCACTTACCTTATGCCATGAGGTGGTGAGGCTGCAGACCCGCTTCCTGTCACTTACCATACACCATGAGGTGGTGAGGCTGCAGACCCGCTTCCTCCTTCATGTTTCAGCTGCTCTGCAGTGAGGGTGAATGTGACAAAGACAAGGGACAAGGGAGAGCCACTCTAAAATGAAGAAGACCAATGCCCTCCCTCAGAGAGGGCTGTGACTTTCTGTCGTCCCTGTCACTGTCATAGGAGTTACCACGAGCTGGTTGCACAAAATCAACCGTCACTTCTATGCTTAGATCTCTCTGTAAAACCAAGATTATATTCTCTCCAGACTTGCAGGTATTTTCACCACAATGGAAGTTTGAAGCACTCGGATGCTGGATGTTACGTAGAAATCATTAGAACTGGGGAATGTCTGCCTTCATGGTAGCTCTTGGATAGTTTTGAGTAAACTGAGCCCTAAGAACTGCACATTGTGCTACAAATGATAACAAAAATCTGGACGGCTGTTCATTAATTGGTCAAAATAAAGAGAGGCTCTGCATGTGGCCATGCAATTAAAACCTACTGTAAAGCATAGGTACAGGACCTGGGGCTAACTTCAGTTATTGTTTCTGGAGTGCTTTGAATAGTTTTCTCATAATGGGTGGGTTTTTGGTGAACACTGGAATGGAAAGTGATGCAAATTTTATCTTTAGAAACCAGACACATAATTCCTTAAATTGGTTGCATCTTGGTCTTGAGCTAACAGTAGATGAGATGCAGTACATACTGGAGAAAAAAATGTTGCTGAAGTACTGGAAACCAACACTTTCTGATAGCAGCCGCTGACACAAGTGTGCGTCTCTGTATCCGTGGCTTCCTGTGCTGTGCTCTCTGGTTCGTTTTCCTTCAGCTGCTCTAAGAGCTCCAGAGGGGACAGCACATGCTGAAGGTAAATGAGCTCTGTTCAGCCAAATACTGCACCTCATGCGGGTGCCTGAACAGCCTCTGTGGCTGTCGTGCAAGCAAGGGCAGAAAGGCAGGAAATTTAGGAATCCCTATTCTAGGAGTGATGATGGGAAGTAACAGCTTTGGATCCAAATAAATGTAATTGCTTTTTAGAAATGGTATTTAAAGTCCACTCTTTGGCTCAGCTTTGCCCTCAGCAGTGAATATTACGTACACTTGTGACTTGTCACAAGGCTTTCTAGGGCTGATGTAACTGTGGTGACTCTTTTCCTTGTGTTTTCCTCAGCTGTGTATGAATTTTGAGTTCTTACAGAATCCTAGAATCGTTTTGGACCCTCAAGGTCATCGAGCCCAACCGTGACCGTGGCACTGCCAAGTCCACCACTAAACCGTGTCCCTAAGCCCCGCGTCTGCCTGTCTTGTGAACACCTCCAGGGATGGGGACTCAGCCATGTCCCTGGGCAGCCTCTTCCAGGGCTTGACAGCCCTTTCAGTGAAGGCTCCCTGAGCTGAAAGGGCTTTTTATAAATCTGGAAGATCTCAAGTCCCAAGTTCTTTATCTGAGGGGTTTTTCTGTGGTGGTTCTCTTTTTTCCCAGTAAAATGACAGCAGTCTGAATTCAGAGACCGTTACATAGCAGGGGAAACAGTGGTGTCTTTTATGGTCTTTGCCATTTCATTGTTAGCTGTTTGATTAAATTAAATGGCAGTTGATGGAGCAAATTTCAGTTTATTCAGTGTTTTCTAATACAACTGTTAAAGTACCAGCAGCAGTGCTAGGGCCGTGACTTTTCCACACCTCCTGTTACTGACAGCATTATTTAACGTTTTCTTTTGAGTCAAGGCAGGCCAGTAAAGGGTTGAAGGCAGTAATTTTATTTTGGGAATCCATCTGCATCCTCCTCTTTAATTTTTCCTGATAGCCTCAGAACTTGGGGTAATTGAGGGCTGGAGCAGCTCCCCTACAAGAACTGACTGAGAGTTGGGGCTGTTCAGCCTGGAGAAGGGAAGGCTCTGGGGGGACCTTATTGCAGCCTTCCAGTTCCTGAAGG
>NW_010169792.1:36804-37622 GCF_000695765.1 Mesitornis unicolor
AATTCTTTATGTGAGGTGGTGAGGCCCTGGCCCAGGGTGCCCAGAGAAGCTGTGGGTGCCCCCTCCCTGGCAGTGCCCAAGGCCAAGTTGGACGGGGTTTGAGCAGCCTGGGCTGGGGGAGGTGTCCCTGCCCATGGGGGTTGGACTGGGGGAGCTTTAAGTCCCTTCCAACCCAAACCATGCTGGGATGCTATGATGATAGTTACTAATAGTTACTGGTCTTCTTGCTCTATGTATGACCTGGCAATCTTAGCCATCTTGCAGGGTGCATACTGAAGAAGCACTGAGTTACCGTTTTTAAGGGGAGAGGCAGTGAAGTTTTTGGTCTCAGAATTTGTGTTTTGACCTGAATAGCTCAGGTTTGATTTGAAGTGCACAGAGGCAGCCAGCTTGCACAGTGAGATGAGCTTGTGCAGTTTCTCTGCAGATGAGGTTTCACCCTAGCGAGTATCTGGTGACTGAGTGGTTTTACCAATATCAGAGGCAGCCAGCTTGCACAGTGAGATGAACTTGTGCAGTTTCTCTGCGGATGGGGTTTCACCCTAGTGAGTATCTGGTGACTGAGTGGTTTTACCAATACTGTCTAACGGACTTGTTATTCTCTTGGTTAGAGGGACGTGCTTGGAAACCTGCTCAGATAGGATTTAATGAATTTCTAAAATGTAGCATAGAGTACTGGCTCATAATGCCAGAAGAAAGTTGACTTATTTTCTGGGGAAACTAAGAAAGAACAGCAGCAAAGGACTCTTTTTAATGCAGTTTGCTGTGTGTTTGCTGATGAAAAGGAAAGTGTGTATGGTGTATGGCAGATTATCATG
>NW_010169793.1:0-7400 GCF_000695765.1 Mesitornis unicolor
AGGTTAAATTCAGGCTGTTAATATATTTAAACACCCTTGTCTTTTTTCCACAGTGAACTTAAGTGAAAAATCCCTGCCCTTCTACAGGTTTGCACATAAAAAGTAAGACTTCCATCAGAACCCGGTGGCATTTGTCACAAGAGAGATTGCTTCGCAGCTTCCAGTTCCATTGCTGCTTGCTCTAGGTAGGAAGGAACGGGTGCAGTGTTTTCTTCATGCTTTTATGTTCCACTAGGTAGAAGTTAAGCCCAAAAATGAAAGATGGAAGGAATTGAGGTCCGAGATGAAAAAAAAAGCCAGTTAAATACAGCAAAGCAGTAACATGTACATTTGGAATCATCAGGGTACAGAGACAGCCGAACTTTATGAAAGAATTAATAAAGTCTGGGTGGAATACGATGGTGTATTGTCACCTGGGCTCCACATGGAGTAGTTCAGATGGAGGGGACCCACAACTATCACCTGTGTAACTCCTGCAGTACCCACAGGGTGTAAATCATAAGCGTAGTGGTAAATCAAAGAGTGCAGCCTCACCTAAATGCTAATATCCAAAATACACAAGGAAAGCAGAGTTTACCTGGGTTTGCCCCCGAATATAACAGAGAGTAAGTCTACAAAACAGCAAATGTGGGAACAAGAGCCAGGTGAGAAAGCACAACTCCTAAGAAGAAGCAGGAAGATGGAAGAGGAGTCAAAGCTAATGCTGTCAAGGAGGCAGGAGAACAGGAAAAGTCACAAAAGCCCACAAGAAATTAAAGTTAGGAGGGCATGGATTGTCTGTAGAAAGCAAATACAGAGTCACTGCTGGATCCGAAAAGCTGAGGGAGCTGCAGTTTGCTGTCTGAATATCGCTCACTGATAGCCCACACAGGTCAAGCTGTCCAACAAAAACACAACTGTGATACTGGTATTTCTTGTGTTCTTCATCCCCATTTAAAACATTTCTCTGGCAATTTTGTATTGATGGTTTCCCACAATATTTTCGTTCTGACAGGCAATACAGGCTGACTGTGTATAAGAATGTGAAATACGCGTTTGCACTGTAATATGAAAGGGAAAATGAAAAGATTGAAAGGCATTCCTTTAGACAAACTGCATTTTAAGAGTCACGCCAATTGGTCCACAAGTTCAGAGAATTTCCATGAATATGCAAGAGATTTAATTAAAAATAGAACTTGCCCTAATTACATAATTATGCAAGAGGACCGATTCAAAGGAACCACTCCTGTCTCTTGAATAAACAATATTCATTGCTTTCTTCCTATCACGCATTTGCTTTAAAAGATTTCCTGCAATTAGCTGCTTACCCAAGGGATCTGAGCATCCCTGAACAAAGCAGCTGCTCCAGCGTTGACCCTGATTCATAATACGCCGCTAATCAAGTGTGCGGTGCTGGCAGCTCCCCTCAGCAGCAGCGCACACGAGGAAAGCCGCCCGGCTCAGGGGCACCGAGGTGCAGAATTGCCCCTGTTTATGGCACCCCACGGAAGAGCAGACGCAGAAGAGACTCGGTGAGACATCGGAAGTGTTCCTCTCCACTTGGAGCTTGTTTATCCTGTTCCCATCTGCATAGGAATTACCCAAGTGCATCTAAAAAACTATTTGCTGCCCACATTTCCATCTCTTAGGGAACTGGTTATGCTCTGTGCCTTGCTTTTAGGATGAAGGGATCTAGACATGCTGTCTCTACAACAGTCTTTGTCTGCCACCAACAAGGCCACCGTGGTTTTCTGCAGACATCTGAGTGGGTATTAAAACAAAGCCCCAAACCACATTATTTGCAATGCTGGATTCTTTATTCTCAATATACCCATTTCCCTCCTCTTCCCAAAGAGGGAGGGAGGTTTGCAATTCACAGTGGGAGAGGAAGAAGCACACGGTGCAAGTAATGCAGCACAAAGCTCTTAGGTTTTGAGGTGCAACAGTGTGAGAAATACAGGCAGCAAACGAAGGTTTGGTTTGACTGACATCCACAGACAGAGCAAGCCTCTACAAGGAAATTCACGTTCACTTCATTTACAAAGCGTGGGTCGTTGCATTTTGCTATAGTTATTCAACAATTTATCCTCCTGGCTTAGAGGATCTTTCCTCCAAAAGAGACAAAAGCTTTTAAAATCTGATCTTACAGTCTACAAAATGAAGTCATAGATTCTCTAAGTATGGGCTACAATACAGCACCACACTGGAGTAATTTCAGCTGCTGCTAAAGTGCTGTTTAAAAGCATCCTGGCAGTAATAAACGGGAAAGGCCAGATTCAGCAACTTGTCTGGACTTTCATCACTATCACTTGACAGCTGCATATGCTTTTAGTTCTTATTTCCTACAGGAACGTCTTTTACAGAAAGCAGGAAACACAAAAAGCAGTGCTCGAGAGCCGGAGGTGCCAAGTGCGCAGCCCCAGACGCAATTTTAGCCCAATTCCTTTGTGCTCACACGCAGTGACTGCCTGCAGAGCTCCCTGGTTAGCAGGGACATCAGGCACAGGAGGGAAAGGCCTGGATTTTGTATGACCTGAGCCTTTGTCACGGTCAAGAGGCCTCAACAGCCACCAAGATCCCACTGTTGGGCATGGCATTCAAGTCCTAAGTAAAACCAACCCTGACGGTGGTCCTGCTTCCCAAGTCAATATCAGCTTTATTTACACGTGCGTGAATTCTCCTTTCTCAGAGTCACAGGGATTTCTAGAAAGCTGCAAGAAATGAGAGCCAGTGTCCTTTTCCCTGCCGTTTTCTATCCACAGGGAAATAACAAGGAAATAAAGCATGCAGTGTTAATATGCCACTTCATTACCTAATTTCTGCTACATTTTTCAAACAGAGCAGGATGCTTGCACTGGACATTAACAGAATCCTTTTTCATCTCCCAGCTGTTACAGAGCTGTGCTACTGTTAAAGCCCAGAAGAGATGAAAGCTTTAAGAAGCCCATTCAAGTCGCTTCAAACCAGTTCCATTATGAAAACCAGACTTCAAAACCTCAGGTGATACAGCTAAAGTAACCGCTTGAAAGCCAGAAACTATTAGAAAATTTGGTGTCAGTATTAATGTGAACATCAAGTAAAATACTGGACAGTTTTGGCACAGAGCTACATTAATATAGATCCTGATTTCCACTGTGATCTTCAAAGCAGGAAGTGATCAAGGAGCTAAGAACTGCACCCTGTGACAAACCGTAACGCTGCGCTCCATGCATTTACAGACACGGTCAGGATTTTCCAAGATCCTGCTTTTAAGCATCAAAATTCCCAGCAGGTTCAGGGTTTGCAGGGTGCTGATGACAAAGACTAGACCTGGATCTTTACTCCCTGCATTCAGGAGCAGGTTCCCACCTCTACCTCACACCCAGATGTACTTACCAGCAATTTCTGTGCCCTCTTGGCTTCTGCTGTACCTCTCATTTCACTGAAAGATGAAGCAACTTCCTCCCATCCTCGTGTCCACGTTCTGCATTCAGCTGACAGGTTTCTAGCTTGGAAAGACTCTTCTCCTTATTTCCTCTGCATGACTTTTAGTGCTTGTACATGAAGAAAGATGGCATTTCATTTATGTGCCTTTCCGTCCTTGTACTCTCACTTTCCAGCGAGCTTGTCCTCTCCTGGGGTTTCAGTTGCTCGTTCGAGGTTATGGGAATTATTAATCACCGCATGTGAGTCACAGGAAGATCCATTTCTTTCTGTATCCACCTACCTCAGTCACTGAACCATTGCAGGCGTGTATTAAATCCTTCAGAGGAAATAAAAACCCGCTCTGTTGGTGGAATATCACAACCTTGGCCACTACAGAAGAACATTCAGTGTGGGATATAGCGCTCCTCTTCACCCTCCTTATCTTTGATTCCCAACTATGTGCTCCCTTCCTTTGCCTTTCTGTTGGGATAAGGAGTAGTATTGATAGGGAAATAAGTTTATTCCACAGACGCAGACCCAGGAACAAGCAGCTAAAAGCAGAAAACAAAAGGACCACCTCTGCTGGTGTCTGCGTGCTTGCTTTAATACAACCTACATCATCCCCCTGCCTTTCTATGACCACCAGCTCTTCGTTACCCACATGGTTTGACAGCATCCCAGGTTTGCTAACTCATCCGTGCTGCCAGATGACTGCGATTAGATCAGGTGAGACTCCTGGTACTGGCTGCTGGGGGTTTTCCATGGTGAAGGACACTTTTGGGTACCTCTTTCTCATTAAATTTCTCAGAGTCTGGTTATGAAAAGAGCTTTTTCCCTAAAAAAAAAAAAAACCACCCAAGGAGACTGTGATTTTAATTTCAGTGTCAGCCTGGGATAATTTCATTGACCAGTTTGAGATTTTTCCTTCTTTTTGAGAAGTGAATCATTGAAAACATAAGAAAGGCTTTGCTTTTTCCAGCCAACAGAGCTGGGACATAAACTTATCTCAGCACCAGGGAAACCGGTGCTTCCTCATGGATACAGAAGATGTATTCTCTTTATTCTCACTAAGATTCTCATATCCATTTATAAAATGAGGAAATCGTGGTTTTTCAGATGCTGCCTTTTATTGAAGCTCAGGCAGACGCTAATCACAAGAAATGCCCATGCCAGTGTATGCCTGCGTGTGACCTTTTCCAAGCAGGAATTTACACCTGCTGAAGAAGTAAGTCCCAGAAGTCTAACAGGCACAACAGAAGAACACCTCACCTGGTCTTTTTCTCAACGTGAGTATCAAACTATTGAAATCCAAGCCAGCCTCCTGCCCCAACACCTCACTGCTCCAGTGCCCAGTCCCAGGGGTAACATACACATACAGATCCCGTGCCAAATTGGGGCATTTCTTTCCAGCTCTTTCCCCTTGCTACTGATTGCCCCCGTTTCTCTTCGTGTTTGCATTTCTGAGGAAGTCCTCAAATGTAACACTTTAAAAGATATTTTTTATATAAATGTTTAATTAAATTATTGTAGAGAGAGAAGAGTCCTCTCTGGGTAACCCCCTTACCCACTCCTTTCTCCCCTCCTGACCACCAATTTCCTTGGCTGAACAAACTGAACTCTTAGTCTTTAAGAGATTCTGCATGTCCCTGATTCCCAGCTTTCCCTTCTCTGCTCCATTTCCCTCATCTTTCTTGATCCTAACGTGCTGCAATTGTTTGTGCCATGGTCACCACTGAAAACGATTGTTCCTAACTCTGATTTATCAGGAAATATAAATTCCCTTGATATATTCCACATACCACAGTGATTGCCAAACAGCAGCTCCTAATGCTCTGTATGGAATTAAACCAAATTCACTTGGCATCCGAGGCTGATTGGAATTTCTCATTTTTCATGGGAGGTCATTTTACATCGCTTTTTGTTGTTGGAGTTGGCCTTGGTTCAGAGGGTATTCAAACAGGGCACTGGCCTGGGAATTCATGGTGATACAGCTTGCCCCAAGGGAAAGGGAGATGTTTCTGCTGTGTGACAGCTGCTCCTGCAGTTTCTGCACCAATGACCAATTGTCTGCACAGAGAACAGCTCCTGTGGCTGTGCCCGTGGCGAGGTGGCTGGTGTGGGATACGCAGGGCTGAGAAGGGCAGAGTCACTCCAGAAATCAATAGGAACCAGATCTGACTGTGCTGGGCATTTGGTTCCTCATCCCATCC
This sequence comes from Mesitornis unicolor, assembly GCF_000695765.1. NCBI lineage: Eukaryota > Metazoa > Chordata > Aves > Mesitornithiformes > Mesitornithidae > Mesitornis > Mesitornis unicolor. The sequence goes on from NW_010169793.1 coordinate 5,595, forward strand.
CCGGGGAAAGAGCAGATGCAGGGTAAGGAGAGATCATCTCATTCCCAGGGGTTTGGGTATCATTTTTCTTGCTGCCTCCCTCTTCCCATGGCAAGGACATATGGTGAAGTTTTTGCTTCAGTTTCAGATGATGTCATTCCTACCTTTTCTGTTGTAATTCTGTCTTTTTAAATCTGCTCTAATGAAACATTTTGTTGCCAGTTCACAGAGAAATCCAGTGAAAGGTATGAAGTTCAAAGACGCCGTGGAGGCACTCTTCACTTCTGCACCTTCACAAGGATACAGAAGAAAACAAGGTATGTACATCACTGCTGAGTCTGAAACATCAGAGAGATGGTTCCCTAATGCACCCATACAGGATGGATGGTGTGGTTCATCTCTACTGGCTCATCCCTCGGTCACCTGAGAGCAAATACTCGTGGAGAACTCCATCTGTGGACAGTCTCCAAAAGGTCTAGAACAGATGAGAAGGGGCTGAATGGTTTTAAATCATCTTTGTGCCTGTCCAGTCCCACACGATTCCCTGTTCCTTGTGTGATTTGGACAACCATAAGGACCTGGCTTCCATGTGATAGTTCTGCCCAGGACCCAGTGTGTGTATGTATGTATGTATATATATGTATAAATATGTAAATAAATAAATATATAAATGTATATATCTACACACATACATATATGTATGTGTATATATACATACATACATACCTACATATATATATGTATGTATATAAAACCAGCGAGGGGATGCTAATAACTTGTCAAGTTTGGCAGATACTAAACCAACATCACAGATCTGCATCAAATCAAGTCCTGATGTGTTTTTGTGCCAAAAAGGCTAGACCCAATTTAGGTAAGTTGTAATTTGTTCAGAAACCAGGTGAGGAGAAGGCAGTCACCTCATCACTGCGTGGATCATCACAGGTATTCTGAAGCTACGGTTTTGCTTCAGAGGACAAACCACTGAAGACAGGAATTTAAAGGAGGACTCCTTGACTCTGGTGGCCAGCTGGGCACAGTACAAACCACAGAAAGAAGAGCTTGTAGTAATTTATTTCAAGGAAAGAGTCTGTGCCACCACAATTCTCTGCAACACCAGCGTCTCCTAAAATACCTGGACTGTCTGAGGGGTTCAGATGACACAGAACAGGTCACTCTGTCACCTCAGTTAACAGCAGCCTCCTGGGGAAATCCTGGGCTGAAACCTGCCACATGCAGTACTTCAGATTTTGAATCAGTGTATTCTAACAAAATTGTGCCTTAATATTCAAAATCGTTGTTTCAATGCAAGCTGAATTACACTGAAATTGTTTCAAAGACGTTTGTTTCACATAGTTCATCAAACGCTATGTACTGAAAAGAATGTAACTGTAAACAGGAACTGCAGCATGCCTCAATAAACACAGGGAGAAAGCTGGGAACAGCTGATATGTATGTATATAAATTAGCAGGAAAGCGAAATGTGCTGCCCACGCAGTGTTACACTCGTTAGTGCGCGCTGAAGGGCCACAGAGTGCACCATCACCGTATGGCTGAACCTGACGGAGAAGAGCATCCTCCTTCACCAGCGTCTGACACCGACCAGACACCGACCCAAAAACAGCCCTGCTGTGGGCAGCAATTTGCCATGCCCCACATCCTTATAATTAACTACACACCCGTGAAAATGCTACTGCCAGGTTTGTCAAGCGCCAGTGCAGAAAGCACTCGGAATATCTTTGAGGGAAGGTTCACACATCTGTCATTTCCCATCCCACTCGCTCTGCATCCGAAGGCGGCAGGAATGTCACGTTACCGCATCCTCGCCGT
>NW_010169793.1:7431-20365 GCF_000695765.1 Mesitornis unicolor
TACCGCATCCTCGCTCACTTCACTTCCCTGCTTTCTCTTTGAATTCTTGGTTGTGAACCCTGTTGGGGAGCGCCCCAAATGAAAGTTCATCCTGTAAATAAGCGAGATTGTTTTTCTAATTTACACGTAAACACAGAACAGAGCTAAAAAGCTGAAAGAACGTTAATTACATGTGAAATGGGATGTTGCTGAGTGGCTGTTAGATAATCCCAAGAAATTACAGACTCAAGACAGTCAGTAATGAGCTGCTTTGCTGCTTCCAGAGAAAGTGTGAACCTCATGATTCTTAAGACTGAGAAAAAAAACATCCTGTGACAGAAACATGCCCAGAGCATCCAGTGGCAGCTCCTCAGCCACCTTCTCCCTGCACCAGCCCTACAGCACCCGAATTTACAGCTCCAATCCCCACCAGGTACGCCCAGCGCATCCCCAGCTTCCCACCCCATGCAGCACCCATGGGGTCCCACCCCTCTTATCCCAGCAGCAGAGCAGCATCACAAATTAATCATTGTGAGCACCTCTTGTCAATCAAAATGGCTCTATAACGTCCTGTGGCAGAGCTGGTTTGTTCTTTGAGTGAGCTTGACTTCTCCTTCAACACAATGTAGCACCCATGGCTGTTCACTCCTACGTCCTTAGCGTTTTCTTCTGGGTTTTGTGGTGAAATTTTTCACGGGGCCTGAGGAAACTGGAGGTGTTGACATTAGAAATAAAACACTATTTTGGTAAATGTGAAAAGATTGGCAAATCTAGAAAACATTTACTGACACAGTCATTGGGATTCAGTTTCCATTTTGTCTTTCAGTCTCATACAATTTTGGACAAAGAAGAGTTTCCTACTTAAGCATTCAGAGTTTCTACAGCTACTGAGGTCAGAACCATCCTGCCTTGGTTTGTTACAGGATATGCATGCTGTGTCATACATTCTGTTTTCTATACAACACTCTAGAATAATAAAATCACTTGGAAAGCAATCAAGGAAGTCAATCTCTTGAAATTTGCGATTCATGGATTTTGCCTTCTAATGTAGCCTTGACTACAGAGCCTGCTTTGCAAAACGCCCCTCACCCCCCCAAAAATAATCTAGACTTCTAATTATTCAAATCATTCTATAAATTATAATCTGAAATTTTTCTGGCACCCTTTAAAAACAGCCAATGCATGCTACACACTGATCACCGCATGAAACACTTTCCATGGCGGGGATTTATCACAAAGAAGTGGCCAAAATTTGTCAACGGGAAGTTCTTTCACAATGAGAGGTGAATCGCGACCCGAATTTCTTATGATTCTGAAACTTGCACTTTGCCTGTTAATGTGCTTTGGCTCAGCTGCCGAAAGTCATCACGAAGCTATCCCAGCTCTGCGGCTGAATCATCTCAGTGGGTTTTTGGAGGCAGCGGTGTGAACTGAACGCCAGCAATTCCTGGCTGCCACGGGGGCGGCTGCAAACTCAGGCCAGCAACGGCCACCAGAGCTGCAGACTCAGGCCAGCCGTGGCCCATCAACACAGCTTCAGGGCTCCTCCAGCTTAGGCACCCCCAGCAGCCCTGCCACACCTCAGCTCTGCTCACAACACAGCTGGGGCCACCTCGAGAGCCTGCAGACACCAGAACCACTGCGCCTTTCCCTGCAAAACACAAAAATCTCCGTTAAATGGGCATCTGGCTTGGCGCTGTGTGAAACAAGGACCATGTCTTGCTGGACCATGGTCCAATGATCAACCAAAGCCATTCCATGGCTCTACAAAACAAGGGCCATGTCTTGCTGGACCACGTCCAGTGTCTGTGGTCTTTTCCAACCAAAGCCGTTCTATGAAACAAGGACCACATCTTCAGGGCGTTTACACAGCTCCTAAACCAGATTTTGACTTGTGGGCAGTATATAAAATAGTATTTCTCTTAAGATCACACTTCAAAAGGGATCACGTCTTTTTTTGCCCTTACTGTTTCTAGCCCAAAGGGAAAGGTTTTGCACTTCCACCCCATCTGCTATTTGAATGTATCGGTCAGCTCAGTCTCACAGTGCTTGGGTAAATCTTAACCCGCTAATGAATGCAAAGTCAAGGCACAAAGAAGTGATTTATGTAATAATGAATATTAATGACTATTTCAAGATGACTGCACACCATGTACTTATAAACTCACCTTAGGAAATAAACTCTCATGAAATAAAGCAACTTGTGTTTCCCTTACTACATTCTTTTAATAAATGAATATTCAATTACGGGGTTATTATTCAGTTTACAGCAATCAGTGGACATAATTTTGAATATGAAGATATTATTCATGCACGTTACAGTTCCAGGCATGCGTTATCCTTTCCTGAAAGCCGTTCAGCCTCCCAGTCTTTATGCAAAAGCTGGGCCCGCGGGCGCAGCGCAGGATGTAAATTAAATTCTTCTTTGGCTAAACCTGCCTGCCCTGTAGGACACCAATATTATCGAGCAGTGACAGTGGCAGCTAAAAACGGCAAGCAGAACAGTTCCCTTAAAATAAGGCCAGAAAGGGGCAGCTCCCAAATAACAAATCTCAGTTGTGAACTAAATTTTAATTTTATCACCAAGAATTTTCAGTTAGATATAGAAGCTATCATCTCAGCAGTTGCTACCATTACTTTAAAAACTCCTAATGAAACTAATAAGATAATTGAAGATGTAGTTATTACTGATATATAAAGGCTACAGCCTTTACTTGGTCGCCCTCTCAGTCCCCGTGGCTCTTCCTCCTACTCCTCTGATATTCTGTTGAAATCAATGCTCCAGCTGAGAAACCCAGGGAACAGCACAGACACACACAGGTCACCAGAGCACGACCGCCCCAAGACAACACAAACCATCTCCAGTTATTTGGATGGTACTGAAATACCGTGGCTTTGTCATGCACTTCCTTGAGGAGGCAGATTAAACCAGCACACCCCAACACTGCTATGAGATCCTGGCAGGATTGGCCAAATACCTCCACCATAAGAACGCTCCCCTGCATTTTTCCTATGCTCAGAAATGTGCACAGAAAAGCCACTCTTTGATCCATCTCACCCGCTTCAGCTACTGCAGCGGGCCTTTATATACATAAAACATTTATTTTTAGGAGTCTGTGGCAGCTCCTTACTCTTCCTTTGATGTACCAAGCATTTATGATCAATAATGTCTGAAAGCAGCTGGCATTACTACAACTGCTCTGAGTCAAGGAAAAAGAGTATCAGAAGTAACGCGACACGGCTTTTGGCTGTTCAGGAGGTGCAGTTATCGCAGTAAACGTACGTGGCTTCGGTAATGAGACTCAAAGCGTAAGATGGATTATTTTTAATAACAGCTTTTCACAGGGGTTTTATTAGAGATCCTAAATCGGAGCTCAACATTTAACTAACACATAAATACCTCACTAAATGAAGGGACTCACACAGGGCCTTAACGAAGGCAGCGCCATAAGGGCATGAACTTGACCTAGAGCAGCTCAGAGCACGATCCAGCTTAGGCTGATTATATTATTGTGGGGGTACCAACGCTAAAATGTCACATTCAGAAAGAGTTTTAACTGTGAATTGACTGCCCTCCGTCCCAATTCCCGCATCCCCCCACGCCAACAGCAGAGCACCTCTGCACGCCGAGGCGTCTGAATGCAGCTGACAGCTGACGCTTCCCTGTGGATGAATCCTCGTGGTGCATCGACGTCCTGAGCTGGTTCGGCAGACACAGAAAAGCCTGAGGTCATACAAGCGGGCAGCTCAGAAGATGAAAATGCTTCTTTGGGTTGACCTTTACCCACTTAAAGTACAAATGAAACCACCTCAGGGATCCATGCATGGGCTGTCAGCACATATGGGCATCAGCTCCCTGTCCCCGGGGGTTCAGGGTTTCGGGGGTATTTTCCCCTATTATCCAACCAGCCTTTTACATTGGATGCATTCAATGTGGTCAAAGCTTGTACAGTGCAAGATCTGATTTACTGCAAAGCCCTGAAGGATTACATTACACACCCACAGCGGTCTCTCTCTATTGTTTTCCTAGAGAAACGTGTAACTTTCAAAGAAACACACACCTTTTACAGTGCCGACGCAGTAAATAACACTCACAAATCACATTTTCCTGGCAGCGCTGGTTATCACCTCAGGGAACATTAATGACTGCTTGCATTTACTAACAACACAGCAGTCAAAACCACACTTTGGTGAGCACTGTAGCCCAAATGATGGCATCATCCCTGCATGGAACAGTGTGACCTGCTACTATACCTTTAACATTTACTTCATCCTGCAAAGCGATGATTACAGCCGATACTGACAAACCTCTTTTTGCTCCAGCTGGAAAACCCTGTGAATAAATCATGTCATGTTTAGATAGGAAAAACAGGTCAATGGCTACCGAGCTGACATTTCCAACAGCAGAGCCTTCCCTGCAGCGCAGCTTTCGGAAACCACGCTTCATTTGACAACACACGTCCTTTTTAGCAGAATCCTCTTAGGTACTGCATCAAAAGACATTTAACTGCATTAAAGGGCAGAAAGAACCTTCCGAGGAATGAAACTTCTTTTAAATTACAGATACATGGCATAACGTTTTAATCCTTCTTTTAAAGCAACCTCCTTCCAATTGATGTTGCATGCCTTGAGGCCAGAAAAATCCCCCTCGGGCGAGTTCTTCTGAGTGCCTCGGAGAAACTGGTGAGAATAGCACATTTTTGAAGGAAATGAACCAGCAGAAAGCAGTGATATCAGCACTAACACTGTTCACCTCCACACAGCCAAGTCTCAGTTTCCTTTTCTAACAAGATTAAGAGACCAGCAATGCTGTTTTATTGCTCAGCAACTGAAATCTTTACCAACAACAGGTTAGAGGAGCTCTTGTCCAAGGGGGGCATATTTCTTTTAATGAAAACAAAATTATCTAAGAAGATCCTATCGCATTAGTCATTTATATGAAAGCGTATCTTAAATATTTATTAAAACCAGGAAATAATCCCACTGAAAAGAGGATTATTCTAAATTGACTGTGTATATACTCACAAATCGTACTTGTTCCTTCAGCCATGTCCTACAGCCCCAGACACACAACTGCCACAACAGGAGGGATTTTTGTCCTTATATACGAATGTGGTTGGTGGAGATGTCATCCTCTGCTCTGTGCTCAGGCACAGCACGCTGAATCACACACTCTTCAGGAGTCACAACTGTGGTAAACATGGTACTTGTGATCCATTCCCTTAATGTAAACGAGGAACAGCCTTTGGTAGTTTGGGAGATATTTCAGATATTCTTGGAATAAAAGATAAAGGCAATCTACACAGGGATTAGAAATGAAGACCAACGGCCACTTTTATTCACATAGGCTAATAACAGATTGAAGCAATTACTCCACTAATCACTCACACTCTGACGATCACCAGACACGACGAGTTCACAGCAGCCCGGCCAGTGCTGCGTTCTCCATGGAGCTGCGATCACCGACTTCCAACATCTTTCTTTTTCCAACGAAGCCACCTCAGAGCTCTCGCCAGCGCCACTTGTCCCATGAGGAACGTGATCGTAAAGTTACGTTTATACCAATCTCTAGGGTTCCAACACCAGGAAAGTCACCAGCACCCAGGACAAGAACAGGAGAAAGAGACACGATTTTATTAAAACAGCCCTGACAAATCCCAATTCAGTGATGACCTGCATTTTCCATTCTTTGTGGCAACAGTTTTCCTAATTAGTAATTAGAGTTAAATAACCTACAAAAAGGTCTATCCACATCCACAAAGAGATCACACATGGACTGTAAGGCTACAACCATTGAGAGCTTGCCTGTAAAAAAGTTTAGGGATGTTTTATGGCCAATTGTATGTGAAATCAGGTAAGATAAAATAATTGTAACATATCTCATGTTTCGGGTGTCAAGCTGACCATCAAGCTCTCTAGAAGAATTTCCTGCCAGTGCTATGGGTCAGAATTGTTTGTGCACACATGAAGCTGTGTGTGTTGGAAAAGGCACGGGTGGTCACCTATACGTGCAGGGAAAAATAAATAAAGCCATACTTCAAAGACTAATTGTATAACCCAATACAGGAAACACCGAGTTTCTAAAGCAGTATCTTTTAAAGATTATGTCTTTAATATTGCCAAAGAAAGTCTTTTTATCTTTAAACAGTTTTATGAAGCATGCATGACTTCTGGAGCCAATTCAAGACATAGACAAGACAGTCTGTATCAGCCCCTTTTAGCCTCCAGAAACTTGCTTCAAGTTCTTGACCCTATTGCAAACTAAAGTAATGCCACCATTTCTTTCTAGTTTCTAACGAGGATCCCTCCCCAGTTTGGTAAAATGCTGCACAAGCAGCAACAGATTATGCTTATTGTAGAACTAGCAATGAATATCAACTCCTGGCATTTAGATCTTGTCTCGAGATCTCTGAGGGAAGCCCTGCAAGTGCAGCTCTACCACGAACCCAAGACACCAACCTCTCAGTAAGGATCGCAGCCAAAATCATGCTGACAAGCAGCACTGAGCTGCCCCCTCAAATGTCATGTTACATCAAAATACCATGCTAACATTGCAGCTGCTTCTTTTCCCCTTTCATGTCTCATCTCCTACATCCTTCTTGAATTTTCCCCTAAACCAGCCTGTATTTCCAGTCTAAGTACCTTGAACTAAATATTCATAGCGTCTGTGCACAGTCATTGCTTCAATTTTATCTGGATTTCAGAAGTCCCAGCACTTCAGCGGCCAGTTTTCAGGCCAGCTGGCAACACTGCAAAGAGCACACAGCTGAACTCATCAACATTTTTATAAATATGACTCCTCAAGATCCAAACACCTGTGAAAAGCTCCACTGCTCTCAGGGCTCCGCAGGTCCACTCTGAAACTGCACGGATGCAGCTGACACTGCCTGGTTTTACAGGGCAGCAACAAGGAAGGTGATGTTTAGGCACAAAGCCTGAACCACAGAATCCCAGACCGTTAGGGATTGGAAGGGACCTCCAAAGCTCATCCAGTCCAATCCCCCTGCCGGAGCAGGAACACCCAGATGAGGTTGCACAGGAAGGCGTCCAGGCGGGTTTTGAATGTCTGCAGAGAAGGAGACTCCACAACCTCTCTGGGCAGCCTGGGCCAGGGCTCTGTCACCCTCACTGAGAAGAAGTTTCTTCTCCAATTTCAGTGGAACCTCCTGTGTTCCAGTTTGTGTCCGTTACCCCTTGTCCTATCATTGTTTGTCACCGAGAAGAGCCTGACTCCATCCTCGTGACACTCACCCTTTAAATATTTATAAACATGAATGAGGTCTCCCCTCAGTCTCCTCTTCTGCAAACTAAAGAGCCCCAGCTCCCTCAGCCGCTCCTCATAAGGGAGATGCTCCACTCCCTTGATCATCTTTGTAGCCCTACGCTGGACTCTCTCCAGCAGTTCCTGTCCTTCTTGAACTGAGGGGGGAACTGAACCCTCCTACTGTGAAGAGGGGACGTTACCCTGAGGGCACCACAACATCTGCATCTGGTGACCAGTATTCACACACTATTTGCTTTCTCACTCATTGGTCAAGGCAATTTGAACAACAATCCTTTCATTAAAAACAATTTTTTACTTTCCATCTTGTCATGCTGTTGCTTAGGTTTATGGTGAGGTTTCCTCCCCCAGTCCCTCAGGCAAGACAAGATGTGCGTGTTTGTTTTAAATATCTGTCACTGTAACGTTGTGCTTACTCATTGGTTATAGGCAATTTGAACAACAATCCTTTCATTAAACAATTTTTTACTTTCCATCTTGTCATGCTGTTGCTTAGGTTTATGGTGAGGTTTCCTCCCCCAGTCCCTCAGGCAAGACAAGATGTGCGTGTTTGTTTTAAATATCTGTCACAGTAATGTTGTGCTTACAGGAGAGTGCATTATGGTGCATGCACAGTAAGTGCAAAGAACCCTGAACCACAGTTTGTTACAGATCAGTTAGAGCAATGGCAGAATTCTCACTATCATTACACCATTGGGAACCCAGGAACATTTGACACCTTTGAGCCCAATGCTCTTTCAGTCCCACAGGGAGAAGAAACTGAAGCTGTGGTTTCACGTTCAGTGGGCAGTGCTGCTGTAACTGGTTAAGCGCTCTCCTCCTCCAGCTCCCCACTCCTTCCTCATTTCCAGCCCTCTATCAAGTGTGCCCCGTTACCTGCAGGGTAATGCATGTTTTAAAGTCATTTTTCAATTGCTGCAGATCCCAAATGCAGCCTACCAAGTTGTTGTACAAACAGCTACACTGAAACAGTGCAGTACAAGTGACAAGGCACAGTGGATGTGGGCTTACCCAGCTGTAGGCAAGGCTCTACACAGTCCAGGCAATCACTGTATTAATGCTTCACCGCACAAAAACCCCTCAAAGTCAAGGCTAATCACTTTCATTTTTACTATATGCTTGCAAAATGATAAAACCAAGAACACTAAATATTATTCTTATCAATTTTCCTTTGAGATGAATCGCATTCACTACTCCTTATTTAACAATGAGCATCTCTTCTATAGGAATTCCATCTGTTTTATTCTCGTATCTATGAGTTTCAATTAGCAGCATGAAAAGACCCATGCCAGAAGAGGAAAAAACTGAGTGCCTGATCTTGTCTCTCTGAATCTCAGCCAGAAGATTCATCTCTCCACTAAATCAGCAATAAGCAGAAAAGCTCAAGTGATAATGCAAATTTCTGTCAAATGCTAATAACAGTATTTAAAAACATAACAGAAATGCTCAGTTTTGAGTGCTGTTTTACCAATTATGGAAAAAAAGGTTCATATTTAAAATGTGATCTTATGCTTTTCACTTTGACTGTAACATACAGTAGTCAACATAAACACTTTCTACGTACCTGTTATACTGCACATGCTTTCTAAAATTCTTACTCAGAAAGTCCTTGTAAAACTCCGCCATCTCTTCTGCACTCAACGTTACTTTTTGACCTGAAAACAAGTGTTGGCATAACAATGTCAAGATAATTCTATGGATTGAAACACTGGCTTCAGACGCAGGAGAGCTGGGTTTGGCTACAAGCTTCCTGCATAACCTTGAACAAGTTAATATGCTTTTATCTTTCCATTTTATAAAGCTTATCCAGAGAGCTCAGCAGATTAAAAGCACTGATCATCTTCAAGCTGGCATAATTCTTAAGCCCTCATTAGTTGTGAAAGTGATTACGTTTATCAGGCCTTAGATTATTTAGGGAACTAGTAGGCACTGATGAAAAAGTCCATAGATCTTGGACTATCTAGCCCTTGAGTAAAATTAATCTCTCACAGCACCAGTAAGAGCACTTAGTAACTTAAATCTCCCCCCTAAAGCAAGTCAATAAATACAGAAAGAACACTATCCCAAACTGACATTTTCAGACATGCACATTTCTTCTGTTGCTATTGATACATTGCAGGTAACCTATACCAAAGAGCATACGATCTGTCAGATTTATTAACAATGCAGTAGACAATTATTTTGTAGCAAGTACAAAAGATGACTTTGAATATGACTTTCTATGCAGAATACAAGAAGAGGAGATAGATTCTCTCCACAGAGCCCAAAAGGCAAACCTGTGGCTACAGCACAAGAACCAAGAACCAGCAAATATTCTCAACTTTACCGGATAATTCCTAGACAAACTGTCCAGCACTTTCAATGTTTCTTAAATAAGGGTTAATTTTGAATGTCCCAGGGGACACGGGCATGATGAGGGAGACAGAACAGTGATACTCAACTTGTTACTATTCCAAAATGCATTTAAACACTCCTGAGGCTGAGCGGAGAAATGCAAATTACTGATCAGCTCTATCTGTTGTCATTTACAAATCCATGATATGACAATGGATAACTACTACGGGATAATTTCACTCTAAGAGTATTTGAGGGAGTTAACACCTATAGGTAACTTGCTTCTTCATACTGGGATCAGCAGAACTGATCGTAGAGTCCATTATACCAAAAAACTAAGTTTTATTCCAACTGTTCATATATATTGTCATTACTCTTATGTATATATATGTGTTATATATATATATATACACACAGAGCTGTATTATTTAACAGAGTTAATCAACAGATGCAGCCAATATAAATGTATTTCAAATGGATGCACGTGCTTACCATTTATTCTTTTATTTCTAAGATACACAAACAAAGCAAAAATGGCAACATAAAAGAAGAGTTTTCTAAACAACACAGAACTTCATTAAAATTATTTCCCAGCCACGCACTGATCACCACTAAAGAGAAAAATAATGGTCTGTGATGCACAGAACGCCAGAGCAGATGCTTTACGAAACTCAAATAGGTCATTATTCAATGAACAAAATGTCCAGCCTCGCCCTACAACGGCCAATTCACTGCGATACGAAGGCATCCTGTTTGCAGTTTCACATAATGAATTAGAGGCAGCTATTTCACAGCAAGGCAAGGACAGGCAGAGAGCAGCTGCTGTTCCCCCAGAAGCTGCCCAACTCTCCCCCAAGGAAAAATATTGCATCCACTGTACGTGCTAGGGACCCCGAGCCAAAGCGTGAATTTATCCACCCAGCCATAACGTGCACCAGAGGCAAATGCTCTGTGTGTTCAGCTGGGCTGGCTCACTGGGCTGGGAGGTCTGGGAGGAAAAAGCCCCTTCCTTTTCCAGCTCCAGCATTATTCAATTACTTGGCTGGGATTTCAGTGCATCCCCTCTGGCTGTGGGGAAGGGACTGGGGAAGAACAGCACAGCAGATGACCTGACCCCCACATGCACATCTCTGAAGGGCTCCTCCCCTCTTTTCTTATCGTGCTCCCGAAAACACTGCTAATTCCTGCCCTCGAGATCTACTTGTGACAGAACACAAAGAGCACCACCTCACAGAATGCCAAATGAGGCAGAATTCAGAATGTATCCTGTGCTATGAACAAAGGTCTCACTAACCTGTTTCATCTCTCATTTCCAGACCCTTGGCTTTCAGTCTTGAATAAATAAATTCTTCTTTTTCCTAAAACACATTAGAATCTGATGTACTCAGCCCTTGAAGTCACCCACTGTTTTTAATCACATAGCAGTGCAGTGCTTAATGCCCTCTGAAGTAACAAGCAAAACTCGTTATACTTGGAAGTATCAACAAAACATTTTCCTGGATTCCTGGAGTTAGTTAAACCAGCAACGTTGTCACTTAGATCCTGCTGCCTGCATGCATCAATTAATTAATGCAAGTGTGCTACTGAAATGCATAAGACTTATTTGTGGAGTAAAGTTACAGCTGGTTTTCGATGTTTTCTGGCAGGATCCAGACCTTCTGTTTATAAGGCAAACTATGAAGATGTGCTGGAGAGCACGGCTGAGAATTTCAGCCCACAGAAAAACATGGAGCCTTAAAAAATGAAATTACTTAGATGTAAGCAGAGCAATTATTTGTACACAGGCTTTTCAAACTTTAGAAGCAGTTCTGTGGAATTAAAAAGCAAGCTTTGTTTTTTCACCAAGATCTCTGCATGCTTTGGGAGGCTATGACCAAAGATCATCACAGATGATGGTGAGTTACTGAACCATTACTGTTCTTCCACCAAAATTCAGTGTCTCCCAACCAACGCTGCAATGGGGAAAGACAGACCATGGCTGAACAGCCCTCAATTTATCCTTGCTGGGGTACACTGCCAGCAGAAACAGGGCAGGGCTCTCATTTACTCATGGTGATTATACCACATTTCCCCTCACAACAGAGCAAGAAGATCTGCAGAGCCATTTTCCACAGCTCACAGACAGCTCTTGCACATGGAATGGTTACAACTTTACACTTTTAGTGCAGGATAGGAAAAAGGCAAATACCGTTCTGTGCCACTAAACAGCACTAAAATCTGCAGGCTCTTTAGTTGTGTACATCATTTTAAAGACACGAATGCCAAAATGGCAATTTCCACACAGACACCGTGCGTACTAAAAGAAACACTATCAGTCACCAGCCAGCAAGGGTGGGTGACACTGAACCCGACCTCACAGAGGCCCAACTGCCCAGTTTCGGGTGTGGGCACAGGAGCTGAGCGCTGCCAGCCGTTACAGCGGGCTCACCTGGCGGAAGGCGCAGTTGTGGTGTGCCCAGAAGCGCTGGTCGCAGGCCTGGGCCTCCTGCCGCGCCTCCCGCAGCCGCCGCTCCAGGGGCGACTCCTCGGGGGGCACGTAGAAGATGATGGGGCGCAGGTTGGAGTGCCTGTCCGGGGGGCCGATCCAGTCACTACGGGAGTGCGCGGGGGGGCTGAAGCCCAGGCCCTGGAAAACACAGGCAGGCAGGGTTCATTACGACCATCTCAGCAGAGTTTTGGAAGAACATCTCCATTTGAAATAAAGTCCAAAACTCCACACAACCTTAAAAAATACAAGTGCAACAAGGTGAGAAATTATGCACGTGCATTTGCCCCGACTGAAAGCGATGTGATACACTTAAAATTTAATTTCAAAAAGCACTAGAGAGAAGATACCCTTGACTCTTTCCAACAGACATGAATAATAATTTTTTTTCTAAAAGCAACTTTTCTTTTTGCATTTTTGTACACTGATACTCCACTTCATTAAAATATTTAATGGCAAGAAGTAACAAGCACATAACAAGTCTAAGGGCTGCTTAATTCGTGTATCATGAACACACACAAGCATGAAGCTTTTCAGGCCGGGTTTAGGCAGGACTGGCTCCCACAGCGCTAACTCACCGCCCCGTTTGTAAAAGCGTTTCACCGCCCTTTTTTATCGCCTCAGCCACACGGGAAGGCCCCGCCTGGTGTTTACAAACACCGGGGGCGTTAAAAAATAGACAAAGCAGCAGGAAACGCTGGCTTTTATCGGGACGCACCCGCCCAGCAACGCTGAGTTACCCCACGGGCAGCCAGGGCGGCCTCCCCATTTCCCCCCTCAGGGCTCCGCAGGGCCGGAGACCCCGAGTCCCCTCCACGGCGGGCCGGCTCCGGGCCGCAGGAGCTGTCCCCCTC
>NW_010169794.1:0-27465 GCF_000695765.1 Mesitornis unicolor
GGGCCCTGAGGGGAGCCCCGAGGGGCGGCCGGCCTCCCCTCACGGGCCGTCCCCAGAATGACCGAGCCCTGCCAGGGCGGCCCCCCGGCCCCTTCCTACCCCTGGGCCTGTGGCCGTTAACCAGCTGCCCTTGAGGAGGGCGTTAGGGGCCTCGTTATTGCTTTAAGGAAATAAGATTGTGTGTATTGGACCCTGAGACACCCGAGGAGCAGGCGACATTGCCACCACAACTGACAGAAAAAAAGGCAGCCCCCCATCTCAAAATGCTTTGTTACCTACTGGCCACTTGCCTGGCTTAGGTGTGACTAAACTATCGTAACGGGAATAAATAATTTGTCAATTGCCTTGAGCCTGAATAAAAATAATACTTTGCATAATAACAAATGAAGAGCAGATTCATGAGGTTTTGCTGCTGGCCATTCTGGTCACTGACAGCGCCAAAATGACTTTGTTTCACCAGGACACATCAGTGGCCCAGATGGCCCCTAGAACAAGATGGGGACACCAGAGCAACCAGAGTGCCTCAGGAATGTAGGCCAGGGAAAAACTAAAGCAGACTAAATACCATCCCTTTGGTTTCATCTTTCCATCTATGAAGTGAACAGACTATCCTGGACCTTAAAGATGGTAGAATTTCTAAAATTCCTGGTGGGACTGAACTCTTGCTTCACTTTGACTTGCTTTCATGCATTAGCCCATTTATTGTCTCAGTGCAGAAGCACAAAAAAAAAGAGAGCTAAAAAAGTTTCCTTTCTGCAGTTGTCAGAATTGTAGATTACACTTACTCCATGTCAAATACACAGAGTTAATTCTGTAGAAAGTGGTTTTCTTGGAACCCAGTTCTCCTTTTTGTGGCTTGAAAAAGGGAACATAAGACCCGATAGTAGAGAAAATATTGGTGGAGTTTTTAGTAATTCTAAAATCAAGGGGATTCCAGGAAAAAGCTGTTTAGATCTTGGTGGTTTTGCCTTTATGGCTTGTTAGTACAGCCTTGCATTTAAGGGAACTGTCATGAACAGTTTGACATGCACACTAAGATGTCTACATGAACAGCCCCACCCTATGTTCTGGATTTTTAAATTATTTTTCTTCTTAAATTCTTTCTTCCTTAGGAGCCTGCTAAAGCACAGGGCTGCCCCCAGGGACTGGCTCCCTCCATCTCATTAAACCACATTTTGAAACAAGAATGACAGTACAAGGTCTGCAGTCAAAGGCTACTCTGTCAGAGCAGCTGGGTTGATATTAAATTATTTAAGGGGATTCCATACCAAAGAATAATAAGTGTCTGTAAAATCTTACTCTTGGTTGCCTGTTTGTGAGGATGGTATAAGCAAATTGGAAGGAAACGTTCAAGATTCCTATAGGTTTCCTTTCATAATTTTTCATAGTGAAATTAAACAAGTAAAAAACAGTGAGCAAAAAGCTACATAGAAAAGCTATTTAATCTGAGGAAGTCTTAAAACTTAACTTCATTTTGTTTAAGTAGTACTCACTTTGAAATGTCTCGGCTTCTGCTGTTTTCCAGTACCAAAACTGGAGTCTCCTGGACAGTCTTTGTGCCCTCTGATTTGGTCGCTTCACAAAAGGCATTCAGATCTTCCTGAAAGAAACAATGTATTTATTTTAGTAAATGATCTTGAGAATTTGAAGTTCCTGCTTTGTATAATGAGTGAAATTAGATCAGATCCAGGAGCAAAAGCCAGACACTGTAAAGCACTCAAGGTCGCACTGCTGAGGACAAGGCAGCTGTGGCTGGCTATGTGTGCTGGGCTGAAGGGGTTTGGTGGGATGAAACAAAATGCTGGTGCAATTCTCAGAACTTGTGCTTTTACAGCATGAAAGTGTCACACCGGATTAAAGGATATATATATCATAGGGTCAAATATGCTATTAAATACTGTCTTGGTTGGTTGCATTTTGAGTCTATAACAGAAACATGAAGCTAAGCCCTTATCGGCATTATCACTGCCTTTGCCACTGTGTTGCTGGATTTCCCTGGTACGAGCTCTTGGTAGGCAAACCTCTTTTATAAGGAGAAAGAAGCTGCTGTTAGGAGCTGTATGAGAACCTGTTTCTCCTGCTGCCTGCCAGAACTTTCCAGGCTAATTGCAAGGCTTTTTCCAGGGCTTTCATCCTGTTAAGTAGGAAATGGCTTGAGGATGAGAAGAATATTATGATGCATTTGCTGGATATAGTTTTATTCTTTCAAGTTTCTGTGGGATACACTGAATGATTTATTTCATTAGATACTGTGGCAAAACAAAGCTATTTAAAATGCACAGAATAGGGTTGGCTTAAATATATTTACCACAAATTAAAACTGATGGTTTTAGTTTTTAAAAATGCTGGCCAACAGACAAATACTGATGTGATTTTGTTTTTCTCCTCTCTTTTAACTGCTTACCACTCCCCTCCTCCCCCACAGCAGAATACCTCTATTGAATGCACATGTCTGAGTTCTCTTCACACTTTGTGTCATTTGCAGGAGTATTTTTTATGGTGTGTTCCACCAGGTGGCTCTCAAGGCCCAGAATGTGAGGACTACTTGGTGTACCTACCAACTAAGGGGAGTTGGGATCATGTAGGGCATTGAAGAAAACTGAATTATGTTCTTACAGCATGTATTAGATCTGAAAAACACTATGAAGAGTGATCAATACCTTAATCCCTTTGGAAGGAAAAAAAACTGCAAAGAGGAATTGTAATGATTCTCAAAAAATATTGCTATTAAACACACAATGTAGTAGAAGTGCTTAAATACCAGTTGGATATTAGAAAACAGGGAGCACTGTGACAAGAGAGCTACATCTGGTACTTTGATTAGTATTCAGCTCTTTTCTGAGAGGTTATTTCTGGTCTCCAGTTCTCCTTTTTCGAAGTATTTGGTGCCTTGCACTTACAGAATACTTACTAAGCCTCTGTATTGCAAAAAGGGAATGGATCTTGGGTTTTACAATTTTGCTATGTCCTTTTCCTTGTCTTCTGAAGCACTGTTTAATTTATCTTGTCTGTATGCAAGCTTATGAAATTAAAAGTCAACAAGTTTAAATCAGTGAAATGAGCAAAGAGTTCTGTAAATAGATAGCTGAAATTAATTTTCAAAAGTATTGGTCAGAATTTTGTCCAATTTATTACTCGAGTAACGAAAGGACAAAACTAATGAATTTGCTGAACAACATAAGCTACTGACTGGAGGTGAAGAATAAAAAAGACTTTTTCCTCTGGACAGATTCCCCAGAAGTTTGGGAATTCATTGAGCTGTACGATCCCAGTCACACTCAGTTACTGGATCGAGCCATGGACTGATCTCGTGTGTCAGTTGCTGTTGTGTTTTAAATGGTTTTCTGATAGAAAACAGGCAAAGCGAGTCATGAACTGGGATATACTGGAGTAAGATAATTGTCTGTGTCCAACAAATGTGATCTTGGAGCAGGCAAGTGTTAGTACAGGGGCTTTGGAGGTTAAGGAGGTGGATAGTGCCCATGTTTGCAGGAGGTGATGACCCCAGGACGGGACTGGAGCTGGCTCAGAAATTGTCTGTTTGGTCCCAGACCTCAAATAACACGTGTGGATGAAGAAGCTTTAATTGCTCCAAAGCGTTTTTGTACAGAATTGCAGGATGCTGAAACATGTTATGTCTTAATTAGCATTCAGCAGTTACTGGTAAGGTTGTAAAAGTTATTTCAGTAAAATAGGAGTTGCAGTATTCCTTAGAGGACCTTGAACTCCAAAGCATGTTTTTGAATGACGCTAAGCGGCGTTTCTTTTGTGGCTTGAACTTTTCCATGCGTGTTCTCAGTGCTCTCTGATGGTGATGCATTTGGAGCCTGTTTGCATTCCTGTCATCCCAGCAAGCCACTTCTGCTCTACGAAAAGTTAATGAAGCCAGCCCAGGAGGCCTTGCCTGCTGTTGTGGTCAGAGTGACTCAGTTGGTTTTCCAGGCTCTTTGGATGACAAACCACTGACACTTTCAATGGCTGGGGAGCTTAGAATTAAAAATGAGTAACTCGCTGGAAAGAACTTCGACAAGCCTCCTCCTTTTGCCATATTACTTTTCTAGAAGTTTATTCTGTATCCAAATAAAAATGACAGGGTTTATTCAGAAGAATTAGACATTAAACTATTCTGGCCACATTTACTTTTTTCATTAGAATATAGGCTGTCTTGGAAAGACATTTCTTAAAACTACTTCCAGCATGGGCTACATCCTCGACAGCTCAGTTTGAGTTGCAGTGAATATTTCTTTTGTAGTCTCTGCTTGTTTACTCTAAAGGCCAAAACCTAATTGGTCTGAGTGACTTTTGTGGAAGAGAGCTATTCACAAAATACCCAAACTGCGTTTAGTTTCCTGCCATGAGGCTGTTTTGCAGTAATTTGTTACAACCCTGCACGCAGGCTGAGAAGTCTGAATCCTTTCAGAAAGGTCCCGCGGTCCTTTGAGTTTGGTGAGCAACATCCATTTTTACTGGGAGAGAGATTTCACAGGGGATTGGCAAAATCTGCCTGGATGAATGCTGGGTTAGGAGACACACAATGGGATGAAAGACAACTGCTTAAATACAGGAACAGTAGAGGGGAATAGGAAATGGGACACGTCCTCATTCTTCTAGCAAGACTTTGAGGCCTAAATTTGTCCATGAACTCTTTTATAAGAAAAAAAAGATCCCTTACAAAGCAAATGTGAAAGTTCTTTCATATCAGCTTTTGAATATCTTTTATAAGAATTTCTTTCCTTTTCTATTCTTGCTGGGGTGGTAACTTCACTCAAGTGACTTTTGTACTGACTTCCTTTCCTCAGCCTGTTTCCTTCCTTTGGTTCCGAGTCTTATTGCCCATTTTCAGTGTTCCAATAATTTGCATGGTTTACTTTATTCTTAGCTTCCCGTGGCATTGATTGCAATTCTGTTAGCTTAGAATTGATTTTTATTTAGTTAGTTATTAACTGTCAAAACACCAGCGAAGGGAAATTTATAGCATATTTTATGTAGCTTTCAAAACCTCCAAACAAAACATCTGTTTTCCAGGACAGAAAATTAAGATTATGCCTGCATTTGAAAAGCTAGGCAATAGATAATTCTGGAAAGGAAAAGCACCCCTGTGTCTTGGACATGCACAGTGTCATTGTCTGCCTGACTTGTTTCCTCTCACGGTTGCTATAACTTTGGCACATTGTATCCAAGCAGAGTGAAAGCTACCTCTGTTGGTCCTAGTATCCATTGAGAAGAGCCTACTCCAGTAGCAATTTGCACATATTAAAGAGTCCTGTATACCCAAGATACCGAACTAAGTTATACCACATACAGCACTTAACATGTAGTCATTCTTAAAACTCTTATTTTATAGCATAAAAAATAACTTGTCATCTGCCAAAATGCCTTTATTATAACATATACATTAAAGCTATAGATTCTGTAAGGTGAAACGCTATCATTTGATGATCTGCTTTGCTAACTACCTGGGTTGTTGTTTTGAAGAAGAGTAGACTTGATGTATTTGTGTAGCCCAAATTGAAAAGTCTGGGTTTAAAACTAACTGCAAACACCTGTTTTTGTGTTTCCCTGGAAGATGGGTGCATAGGTGTTGACTTCATGTCAGTAGAGCATAATATCAGCTAATGCAAACAGGAGAGCTGCCTGCTGCTGTGTGACTGTAGTGTTGCTATGAGGTGTTTCAGGGTAAGCAGAGATCCACGTATACAAGTTTTTGATGAGGAATTACACCACTGGGACTGGTGTGTACTGCTTAAGAGTGATTTAAAAAGCTGAGAAAGAATGAAAGTCTGATTTTGGTTAGCTGTACTGGCAGTCTCATCCATATTTATATGAACAAGCTCATGCTCTGAGGATACGAAGTTCAGAATCAAAGTCTGTGTGGTACGGATGCAGCACCATCCCCAGCCCAAGGTGACATTGACAGTCATATTGCAGAATAGCTTCTGACTGAAGACCAGTTACTCTGACATCTAATGTCATTCAGATTAAAAACTCAAACTGTCTTAATCTGGAAAAAAGATTTTTAAAGCTACATCTATTAAGAAGCATGGACAGGAGATTCCCTCCTGGGTTTCTGCTTCCAAGGTCAGATTTCTCCCTCAGATTCCCCACGTCCTCCTCACTACTGCAAACAATCCTTCTGGTTTACAGCTCTCCCTCTGTGCTGCCTTTTGCACCATGCTCATTCACCAGTTAGAATTGAAATTAGTTGCAAAAAATCATTGAACCTTTCTGTGGCAACCTTGACAATGAGTTTTTCCTGCTTTTTTATTAATAAGATACGCATAATTTCAAATTATCATCCAGACTATTTGGGAAACAGCCTTTTCTAGCATCTCCAGGAGTTGTGTCTCAATACCTTTAAAATATGACCCCCAAGATCTTTGAAAACCCATATACTTTATATCTTATTTTGATATTTACTCTGCTACTGCCTATAATTCAACTCCACCAGGTGGCTGTCACGCTATGAGTGTTCTGTGGAGGTTGCTACCAGCACATGAAGGGCAGTGTTTAACGTTGTATTATCAAAGCACTGCCTTGGACTTTAATTGTCGAACTCCTACATGGAATTTAATGGGAATTACAACTGAATTGTAGTAACTTGGTTTATTTTCTCATTAGTTACCTTCATGTTTTGGTCACAGCCAACCAGTTTTTTTACATCTGAATGAACATGCAAGGTTTGTTGCTGCTGTAATAAAGTCTAGGTATTGTTTCCACACATCCTATTTACAGATAGCGAGTAAGATGCCAACACTTTAAAAGGCATTTCCAGGAAAAGAGGCTTAATTTCTGAAGAGCTTCTGTACCATATTTTATTTTGAAAGCTAGAAAATAAACTATTTTCAAAGCTAAATAATAAACTCTAGGACAGAGTAACAAATTGAGTTCGAATTTTTAAAGACCTTAAGTATGTTATATTCATTATATTAAGTGAAGATGGCTCTGTATTGGCATTGTACCAAGCTTCTCGAGACAAATTATTGTCTTGATGCTGGTTCTGTCATCCGTCTCATTCATTTCCTTTTATTCAGGTATCACAGGAAGAGATGACCTTACTGTGGGTGCGATTACAAGTGGGAGAGTGAATTTTTACCCCTGGACAATAGATAATAAATATTATTCTGCAGATATACACCTCTGTGTAGTACCAAACACGTTTCTTGTTACTGGAGATATCGCTGAATCTGTGCAGGCATTTGTTGTGTACTTCGACAGCACAACAGTAAGTAAAATACTGCTTTATCTTTATGATATAGTTGCCTTATCACAGCAATAACCACAAATTATAGTCTCTTCATCTTGTGCCATCCATTCCTTTTAGGCTGTTCTATTAATTGTCAGTGGATCAATGTTAAATTATGCCTGCTGTCAGTGGAAGCAGTTTCCTTCCCTTTTACTATCACACTGCAGCTGGAAGAGAGGTTTTTAGGATACACATATGCTACTAAGTTAAGCAAATCCTCCTCCAGCCTGCCACCTCCAACTTTACTGCTGGCTGCTGCTAGTTCAGAAAGGCTGCTCGAGGGAGCTAAACCTAAGATTCGGTGCTATCATTTTACCCAAAATTGTTTCTGCTAAGCTGGCAGCAGTGAAAACCGTGCTTTGGCAAAAGCCAGAAAGATTCTGAGATAAAAAAAATATATCTAAAAAAGGAACTGTTTTTCACCACAGATGGGAAAGGGTTTACACCACACATTCTGCAAAGATACCTTTAACCAGACATCTCAGGGCTGGCTCAGAATAAAGCAGAGCAATGGGAGGAATTCACTAGCCCCTGCAACAGCCACTTGAGTGTGGAAGGTGGAATAACTGCACATTACACCTGAGATATGCTTAAAATGAAATGCTCACGATCAGCCTTAAGTAGAAATCTTTCCTAACCTACACTAGGATTTCATAATTTAATATTAAACAGGAAAGGGAGGTCCATGGCAGTAGGATTAACTCATCTGTAAGGTAACACCAGAATCAGAAGTGTGTAAGGCAACTTCTCTGATTAGAACAAGTGTCTTAAACATACCTGATACACAGCCTAGCCTATTTCCTTACTTCATTGCTTTTATTTTTACAGTGTTAATGATTTAAAACTAGATTAAAAACTAAAGGTATTTGAGGATATATTCCAAATAACTTTTATTTTTTTCCCCTGTAGAAATCTGGACTTGACAGTGTCTCTGAATGGCTTCCCCTGACAGAAGAGTGGTTACCAGAAGTCATGATCCTGGTTTGCAACAGAGTATCTGAAAATGGTATGAACCTGACCTAGAGTTATTAACCTTGCATAATAATTCATTTTCTAGTTAAATCAATACAATTGTTTTTTAAAATATCTGTGCAAGACTGGGCTTGAGATTTGATTGACAATAGCCAGGTTATGCTCATGACCAGGAACAGAAGCCTTAAGTTAGTTGAAGTCAAAACTGAATCAGAATTTCACAAGCTTGCTTAAAATGAGCTTTGTGTGTCCCATTCCTGGTGTACCAGCATGGATGGGAAGGTAACTAAAAAGGCATTTGTATTATTGGATGTGTATGATCCTCTCTGGCAAAGAATGAGGGTGACTGTTGGTTGCTTAACTGAAAGTACATTCATCTTTTTTCACCATTTGGACATTAAATGTGTCTCTGCTTTGGTTCTAGATTAGTATATGCAGTACAACAAGAAGCTATGAGGTGCAGATATGTCCCTGTAACTTAATTCAGATTCAAACCTAGAGTTAATAGAAGTTTTCATTCACTGTGGCACTTTGCTTACATTTCCTTTTGAGTACCCACTGCAAAGCCATTTGATTTTATGGTATTTGAAAAAAAACAATTAAAAGGAGGAGTTTGTTTAACTGCAGTTTTTGGAGTCAAATGCAAAGCAAATGGAGAACCCACACCAGCTACTATGTACTATTTGCCCATACAATCCAGAATAAGCCAACAACTTTGAGGGAATAAAATGTAGCTAAAGATTCAGCTGCTGCTATTAGTCTCAAATGTGTATGGTGAGTAAGCATTTTTGTTTCTCAACTTCAGGTGTGAACAGACAGAAAGCTCAAGAATGGTGCATCAAGCATGGCTTTGAACTGGTAGAACTTAACCCTGAGGAGCTGCCTGATGAAGATGGTAGGACTGCTACTTCTGTTTTAACGGTTAGAGTGAAAAAGCACACCAAAATATCTTCTCAACAATTGCACGGGCCATGACTTTATTTATGTGCTACATGATTACAGCATGGAATGCTCCCAGTTGGTGAGGCTTAGTCTCAGCTATAAAAGGTCATGAGGAGGAGGAGGTTACTTCCTCCAAGAAATCCCATTTGTCTCCTCCCAAATACAGCTGCTGTTTATGTAGCACCTACATAAAAATAATATCTGCTCCTTTTTCTGGCACTAATCCTAGGGCTGCATTGATAGATGAGAAGCATTTATATTCCACTGTGGAAATAAATCTGAAAAACAAGAACCAGAGAGATGCACAAAGGCAGAAAAGTTTTGTCTTTTTAAAAAAAGACTTAAAAGTGTACATACCAAAAGGAGATTAATATTATTCAGTGACACAATAGGCCGAAAAGGGGAGATTGTGAAAAACATTTTAGGATACTCTGTTACACAGGAAATAAACCAGTTTCAAAATCACTGATTGACCGTATGTTTGTAACTTGAAAAACCCTACCAAGCCAAGTCAGAAGTGCGACGTGTGATGTTCCACCTTTGAAAAGTGACTGTGCACTTCCTGACAGCCTTATCAGCATCAGTCTTATCTCCTCATTTCAGTGATACAATAAAGAAGTGCTTACATCTTACCTCCATAGAGCCAAAATGAGATAACTGACTCCATTTCCAGGCTTGAGTGGAATTAGTCACTAACATTTGCTCTGTTTCAGGTTCACCAAGTACATAGCCGTGACCACAAAAAATTAGTGTAAAAGCCTATACTAGAACTGAAGTCCTACCTTTCCCCCTTTAAAAGGCATAGGTAAAAATTGCCTCTTGAGTAGCTAAGGTGGCACCTTCCCCCTGCCCCCCGTGACTTTACAGATACATTTATTTTTGGCACTTTGTTAGTCAGGGAGGAAGGGATAAACATAATTCTGATTTACAGAAACCAGAAAAATCAGAAGTGGATACCTCTTATGAGTCTTCTTATGAAGTGCTTTAAGAGGAAGTACTAAAAACATAAAGTCAAGCTTTTTTTCTACTGAATAATTGTAAAGAACAAGCTATTTACCATTTAAATAAAGTAAGTAATGGGAATAATAGCAACTCAGGATGTTAATCTTTGGATTATTAAGATGTATGTTCTTTACTGGATTTTTAATATTGATTCTGATTGATTCACTGTTACTCATGCATGGGAGGCAATGTATTCCACTGACTAACATATTTACAGCTGTAAACACGCTGTATGACTTACAAAAGATAAAATGGATAGTGAGAAACATACTGGGCCAATATCTGTTTAAAAATGATGACATTTCTGGCAGCTCATCACAAATAAACAGGAGCTCTTGCTCTGACTGCACTGCCAGTCGGTTGTTTGTGCAGTAAGGACAAGAACTCTAAACTGAGCCTTGATAATGTCCCTGATACAAAACCAAACAGCAGTGACATAGAGGGCAAAATATTTGATCTGAGGGGTCACAGACAGCTTTACATTTATTTTTAAAGGCAGTTTCAATTACTGCACCTGTCCCTGAGTCATCCTAGAAGAGCTGGATTTTTAAGCGATCAGTTTTTGTGTCCAAAGGGTTGTTTGGGTTTTTTCCCCCCCTATTGCTTTGTGAGACCTGCACAAACATGGGAAGCTGACTAAACTGAGGAAATGGGAAAACTGACTTTAAACAAAGGGGTGTCAGATCTACGCAGTAAATAAGTTGAAGTCCGAATAATGCTCTCTATAGCCTTTATTTACCGTAATTCAGAGGGTTACTGGAACATTTGAAGTCAGATGTTGTGGAGATAGCTTTACAATGGTCATTTTCGTTTTTAACAAACATCACACCTTTTTTAAACCGTTTTCTGAAGTTCTTTACTTTGTAATGGAAGGAAAAGTAATTCTAATAATCTGTTTTTATGCCATACAACATTTAAAAAATCTTGGGGTAAAAGATTCCGTGCTCTCAGCAGCAATTTAAAAACTGTTACTATTAAATTTAGTTACATGTAATTTAACAATGTAGGCCTCATGCTAAATAATTAACAAAGCCCCACTCAGAATTCAGATCCCTCTACAAGAGGCTGAGAGCTCACAGTTCTCAGAACCTGCAAGCCTAGAGCAAGTGAGGGATTGAGATTTGTTTGGCCTTTCATGAAGCAAAGGCAAGAAATCAGCGTTTCCTAACAAAAGAAGTAATTTATATCAATTTTTATGTGAAAAGATAGGACAGGCATTTACACACACCTTACTTTCAGTCATGTGATGGTTTTTGGTCTGTTAGGAGTGTAATGTCTGTGTCTTTTGATTTAGATGACTTTCCAGAGTCCACCGGAGTGAAACGAATTGTGCAAGCTCTGAATGCCAACGTGTGGTCCAACGTAGTCATGAGTTATGTAACACCTTCCTCTTTTGTGAATTCTGGAGAATGCCAGGCTTAGTATTTTTAGCAAAAGTTTAAACTGAGCAGAGACAGTGCTGCTGCCACTGCACCAGTACAGAGAACTAGAGCACTCTTCAGCCTTTTCCATGCAATAGCAGGGTTTTGGGTATTGCTTTCATTGTCCCTTGATGCACACAGAAGCTTAGAGGCAGCAGGTGAGATTTATTCCCATTTCAGCATCTGTTTCTGTTCCCTCAGTACTTTCACAAAATCCCAGAATGTGAGGAGTTGGAAGGGCCCTGGAAAGCTCCCCCAGTGCAACCCCTGCCAGAGCAGGATCACCAGAGCAGTCCCACAGGAACACGGCCAGGGCTTTGGGTGTCTCCACACAAGGAGACTCCACAACCTCTCTGGGCAGCCTGGGCCATGCTCCATAACCCTCACACTCACAAAGTTTGGCCTCATCTTCAGCTTGAACCTCCTGTGCTCCAGCTTGGGACCATTGCCCCTTGTCCTGGCATTGGCCATCCCAGAGCAGAGCCTGGCTCCTTCCTCCTGACACTGCCCTTTCCCAATGGATCCCCAGGAATGAGGGCACCCCTCAGTCTCCTCTGCTCCAAGCTCAAGAGCCCCAGCTCCCTCAGCCGCTTCTCAGCAGGAGATGCTCCACTCCCTCCAGCACCTTTGTGGAGATCATCACTTTAATTCACTCTCTACCAATAACATGAGTAAAATATTCCCCTAACTCTTTGAATTGTAATGAAAAATGAAAGCTTGTTTCATCAAACTCTAGCAGCAAATAGGTAGTCATTATCAACTTGGTCTAAAAGCTGATACATAGTTTAGTGTAGAAGTATTAAATTCCAAGTTTGTTATAATTTTTTTGAAAGTAATTTTTGAAACAGATGAGACCAGCAAGCTTGGAGATGAGATTTGGCAAAGAAGGATGTCAAATGTCTGTTAAATGAGGCACTGAGTGCATTGCAAGAAGGACTGGCTTCCCTGCAGAAAACCCCACATGAGTACATGGAAACCATAGAATTATTTTAAGAGTACAAAAGCCAGGCAACCCCAGATAATTTCCTGCAGATAACAGATTATGAGGTAGAGGTAGAATTTTGGAAAAATCACTTTAGGATTAGACTCATTAGAGAAGGAAATGCTGTGGCTAGCCCAGAGTTACTGCAAGTGTAGATCCTTCCGTTTTCTTGAAAACCTTTAATTACCTTTCTAACAACACAAGCTGTTGCAGGAAGCTTAGGAAGATCCAACTCTTGCAGAGTGCTTGGCCTTACATTTCTTGTCTCACAGTGTCTTATCCCACCGACAACCCTTCAGTGCCTGTCTGCTCCCTGGGGTACCATTTTCCACTGTTGAGGCTTCTTCCTTCCTACATCTTTTAACTGTGCAATGATTTCAAGTGCTGGGAGGCTTCTGCTTGTTCCTGTAACTGCGAGGTGCTTACTGGGACTCAGTAGAACCAAGATGAGAACTACTGAACTGACAATATTGTTAATTTTGTTTAAGGGAGCCTTTTGAGTATTGCTCATACCACATCAGAAGGAGGTTAAGGTCGATTCTAACTTCATGTAACCCTTGTAGAGAAGTAGGTAGCCATTTGAGATGGTGTAAAGTTATCTCTCTAGTGCTAAAATGGTTTTCTTAACGGCATATTTCCTGCGTTTGATAGATGCCACTTCACAGAACAGAACTTAGTCACATGTTCTTCATGAGGGAAATTCCTGTGCATCATTAGTGTGTTCTGCAAAGGTCACGCTCCTTGAAAATCCACGTTTTCTATCTCCACAGTACAGAAACCACACAGCATCAATGCACAGCACTGCAAACCCCTCAGGAAGTGTGCTATATTTGGAAGTTGCAGCCTGACTGTGCCTTCAAAGGGAAATCATTGAGCTCATTTTGCTTAAAATAAAACTTTTTACAACCTGTAACGTATCTTTTGTTTTCAACTTCCTCCCGATCCTGGAAACTGGCTGCCACGTAAATCAAACTTGAGCTTTTCTACAGAATTACCTATAACCCCTGGCCATTTAGAAACCACGCAGTCATACTTCATGTGAAGGATTTTAAGGTATTTGTGTAGTAGTAAAAGCTCATAGCACCGTTAGGTGTAGCCATCCAAAAAGCCAATGTTACTGCCTTACTTCAGCTTTATCTTTGTATGAGAATTTAAGTTTACAGACAGAGCAGGAATAACTTTTCTCAAGTACAAGCATTAAACCCATATCATTTTAAGATGTTTTGTCTTAAACCCAAGCACAATTATTCTTAAGTTGTGAAGTAGGTCTTTTTTCCACACATCTACGAAGAAGATTCATGACCTTTTGATTCTTTTCTCTAACCATGTAGAGAACCATATTCATTCTCACACCAATTCATAGATACTAAACATAGCATAGTTGAATGAAAAGTATTTTTACATCCAGTAACACCACATGCTTTGTGAGTAAATTAAGCAATATTGTCTCTACTAAAGAGACAGCACCCAAGCAGTTTTACCTGAGAGCCTGCAGAGAGCAATTCCCTTTGTAGCTGCTGTCAAGTTGTTGGTTCTCCAGGTCTCAGAGCTCTTTTCAGTCCAAAAATCAGGTGCTTCTTTTTCTTCCCCTTGTGCAGAAGAGCACATGTAGTTCTTCAGCTACCATCTTCTCCCCTCAAAGGTAGCTCTCTGCTGTTGTCCTTAGCTGTCCCTCCAAGAGCAAACTTAGTTCTCCTAGATGATAAAGAAAAAAAAACCCAATTTCCTGCTTCCTAGAAGGAAGTACTGGGCCAATTTTCTGCTTAAATACCTGTTCAGTGATCCCAGCTGAAGCTGGTTACCCAGAGTGGGGTCACTCATTAGGCTGGCTCTCTTTACAAAGACTTAGCCTGATTTAGGGGAACTATTTCAACTTAGTTATTGAAACAAAGCGTGAAATTTGACCTTTTTCAATTCCAATTTTGTATGGAAGTCAGCATCACCACATGTCAGCCTATGGAAGGAGAGCAGAGAAAGCAGTGGAAAACGTTCTGTTATCAGACAAGCATATATGAATCTTGAAGCCATTCTCAGGGCACAGCACACTAACACTCCACAAATATTGATGAGTGCTACCTGTGAAACCATAAAGACTTCATCATAATGGAGCCACGGATTACTACAATGAGTTGAGTGAGATAATTGTTGGCTTTGATGCTGTAAACGCTGTGTAAGGCATCACCCACTTCCTGAATTGCACCCAGAAGTTGAAATAACTTTTACATCCAATAAAAAGAGTTTATAGGAAGGCTTTTTCAAGGGTGTGCCTGCAACCAAGTGTTATGTCTGCCACCTCCCTAACCAGGGCTCCAGAAACAAACAGCTGCTTTTCAGAGATCCCTGCTGAAGGCTCCAGCATTTTCTAACTAGAACAACATTTTGGGGTGATGCTGGCTGAGGATGTGTATGTGTGGTGCTGGGGGGATGGAGCCACTGTCATTTTTGTGTACAAGATGAACTGTAGGAGATAGGAGAGGTTACACGATGAGGTCACTTCACCCACCCCTCTGCCAACGCGGGGATGTTCTCTCTCAAGTACATTCTGGACTGCGAGGTCCCATCTTCAGATGACTCAGAAATTGGCTAAATGTTGAGCTGTGCACTTTCAGAGCTCTTTGCTCAGCCTGCTGGAGCTCGGGGAAGCTGCTTTTGGGTTTCTGGGCCATCTTTTCTCACTCAATTGCCTGTTAATTCGGCTGGCGGACATCGCAGCCTTTCACATCTTGCGACTGAACATTTTGAAGGTGACTCCTTCGGCTCCACTGAATCACTTCTTCCCAAACCTTTGGCGAGTGATCTGTTAAAGCAGTTAAAAACCCTATAAAGCAGAGCCAAACAAATACCTGCTGAGGGGTGGGGGAGCACGAGGGGAGGAGGACAGGACCCAGAGAAGATAATTAAACAGGAAATGAGGGCTTAGGAATTCTCTGAGGGAGACTTGTTTACATGTTTTCTAGATAGCCGATGCTTCTAGTTACACATTTACCTCTTTGAAATGAAGCTTTGTATAAATAGCAAGGAAATTTGGACAGTGCATAAAAATGACATCATCTCGACATCTGAGTCTGGAGCTTAGTCATTAATGGATTATTAATTTAAAACACATTTTTTTCAAGAAGTAATCTTCTTAACCTTTCTTCTGGCACCAGTCATTGTTTCCTGGCTGTTTGCAGTACAATAAGTTACTTCTTTTTTAGGTGACTAAATACTCCGATTTTCAGAAAAATCTCCTGAGTCCCCAGTGTCACTGCAAACGTTGACTGCTCAGAGCCAGGCCAGCAGAAAACATGGCTGAGAAAAACTCCAACCCATAACATTACCTGTTATGGATACATTATTATTTAAAAAAAATAGAGTTTTAAAAATACTGTATCTGTATCTTAGATGAAAAAAAGATGATTGTTTAAAGTTTATTAACTATTTTTTTTAGGTTGGGTTCTAAAATGCCATTGAAATACAGGGTAGGGTAGCAGATGTGGAAAGCCCGAAGCACCCTGCAGTGTGAAGAAACACTGGATTTGATGGCTGGGTCCTCCCATGATTTCTGAATTAGACCTCTAAAAACTGCCTTGGCTGTTACTGCAGTGCTCAGCCAATTCAGACCATTTGTGTGTGAGCAAAGGCACTTGGTGCACTTCCTGTGTTTAACCGCAGCCTCAGCGCTGCTTCCCATGGATGGTGAGAGCTGCTCCACCGTACATCAGTAATAGCAAATGCTCACATTTCTTGTGGCTTACACATCTATTCCCTATTTGCAATATTTAGCAGTAAATATTGCTAATAGAGTTTTAAAAAATCTTATGAAAAATTTCTGCTTAAAATACATTTTCAAGTGCACTGACAGTTTCACAAGGTTCTGTGTGTGTGCGTGTGTGTCTTCCCTGAAATCTTCTCTATCCCACCTGGTCACTTACAGCTCTCTGTAATAATACTGTGTTTTCTGGTTTGTTTTCAGACAGGACCCAGGGCTTTGGGCTTCTCAGCACGTTAGCAGGTGCCAACTGCAGCATCGGGTCGGCAGAGAACCGGGATGCAGAAGTAAACAGTAATTCCTAGTTCTTGTTCTTTGCTCGTACTGTTTCTTGTTTCCTGGTGCTGTGGTGGTGGGGGGGGCTTTCTTTTTCCCCCTCCTTTCTCAAGAGATGCTTCACAGCCTGGAAAACATTTTGAAGTCTGAAAAACCGCAGTTTTCTTACAAGTTCTTGGTACAGAGCTGTTGGGTGTTGATCACACTGACTTCATGCTGAAATGCTTACCCCATACAAACCTCTGGAGCCAAGGAAAGATTATTAAAAGCTCCATTCAAGATGTTTTCCATTAATATCCAAGAGCAGTATTTTGTGCAACGCAAAAACTATCACTTGATAAAAAAATAAGAACAAATTTATCAGGGAAAAGCTTCATGTAGTACCTGTGTACAGTGGCTTTTCCTAATACATGTGGTACAGGTTTTGCAGTAGGTAACAGCTTAAGAGTGCATTTTGGAAGTCAAAACAGGAGGCACCTGATTTGCTGACAGCGCTTTTTAGGTGCGTTACTGGATGCTGCAGTATCTGTTTGTCTCCTGACAGTCCAATCCCTCATCAGCAGACAGAGATGAACCCCACTTAGAGGACAGAGAAGATGGAGCAAGCACGGACAACCCACAGGTTGACAGCATCGTAGGTGAGCTCATTCACTGCTTGGAAGACTTTTTGGGGCAGGCACCATTGGCTGGGATGGTCCCAAAAAGCCACCGGCTGCTTCTCAATTAAAAATGTGGCATAAAAACCCTGCCAGGAGATGGGACTTTCCTCTAAGTTGTATATGGAGACCTTCTAAAGGTTGAGTGTTGGTAGCTGTGGTCTCATTACTCTTTAATTTACTCTGTGGCTGTTCTAGGCAGATCATTTTATAATAAGCAAGAAACCTTAAATATTAAATGAACTCAGAAACGCTCTTGCAATGTAATGCATCAGAATTAATTACCACTGTAATGATGCCATGAGTTGTCTGTATGAACAACCAGCAAATTAAACGTTTCTTTCCCTCCTATGGGGATGGAATTTGCAGATGTTAAAGCACTGTTTTTATCAGAAAAGCTTTCACAACTGCTGACAAACCAGAATAATTCACTTTAAACCAACCCACGTGCATTTCTCTCAGATCCCATGTTAGATATGGACATTCAGGAGTTAGCCAGCCTAACCACGAGAGACGGCGACCTGGAGAACTTTGAGAGGCTCTTTTCAAAGCTGAAAGAAATGAAAGGTAACATACCAGGGAGCACCTCCTGCAGTTACTCGAAGGTGTGCCCGCAAACAGCTGCAGGAGGCATTTCTTCCCCTGCTCGCTCCCAAGCTTGGCAACCTGAGCCGTGTTCTTTTCCGCAGATAAAGCTGCAACGTTGCCCCATGAACAGAGGAAACTCCACGCGGAAAAGGTGAGGCTTTGAAACTGGCATTGAAATGATTACAAATGGGGTTTTCCTTTCTAAGGCACAGCTACTTCTCTTGTAGAGGTCCTATGTGAAGAGCAGTAAGAACAAACCACACTGTTCTGAAACACCAGAAAAGCTTTCCCCTTTCCAAACTTCTGAAGTGAAGGCCCTGCAGGCACTGAGGACATAAGCCCACTTCCACTTAAGTCAGTGGAAAAGCCTCGATCTCCAGCAAAATTTAATTACACCTTAATTAGCACAAGTTTTGTATCCCATTTGCCTCCATGAATTCCAAATTAGTGCCTCTGTGCTGCTGAAATTCCGTAATATTCAGAGAGGATTAGCATTGTACTCAGATGGTTGCTAGATTTAGCTGCTGCTCAGTTCCTGGGGCTTTTTGGGGTGGTAAATGCAAAATCTTCAGTCATCTGAGGGGAATGTTTCTCCCTTTCCCATCTTGTTTTCCATCCTCAGGTGGCCAAAGCGTTCTGGATGGCAATCGGAGGAGACAGAGACGAAATCGAAGGTCTCTCCTCGGATGAAGAAAACTGAGTTCTCGTGTCGCTGTGAGCAACAGAGCAACCCCACAAGAGTGAGCTTTCCCTGCTACGAGCCTTGATTGCGAAAAGCCCCATTTAGCTTTAGTTGCTTTCTTTGGTGAAAGGATTCCCCGCGTCGTTGTCGTAAGTAACACATCCACCACCACCTGACGGTTGGCGTGGCTTTGTCTGACTGATCGTTTGTTCTCTCTCAGAGGATTCTGGAAGGCGATGCATGCAGTTAGAGGAAATAATAATTAGTCTGCATTTTTCAAATTAACATTTTTATTGTTTCCTCCGTTAAGTTTAAATAAACAAATTTACTAGCAGTTCTCTTTCTACATATGGCTGGTGGTTGTTAAGCGACTACTTAATTCTAAACTCCACGGTTTAGATGTAGGCCTGTTTGATGTTTTTATGGAGCTTTATAGCTGAGTTACTAGTTAAAACAAACCAGATTTCTATGAGCCATGAAGAGAAAGCTGCTGGGTTGTCCCCTGTTGTGGGATGCTGTGCCAAGGCTGCAAGGTTAATCCTGCTGAGTGCCAGAGCTATTAAAAACGGCCCGCGGGCTCTGAATCCTGTTTGCATCTGGAAGTAGGTGGTCCTTCCCGGCAAGGTCAGGTGTTCAGCCACACTCCCTGCCTTTCCATTAGAAACTACATTTGGGGTGCAATGCAAGACAGATTTTTGCTGCTGTTCCAGGGGTGAAGTTCGCTGCCCAAACCTGCACTGCCTGGCCTCCAAGGCCTAGCAGAACGCACAGACCTTCTGTCCCACAGACCTACAGAGAAAAGCTTGGATTTCAAACCCCCGCTGTCATTTATTACAGACTTATGTTCCTTAGAAGGCACCAGAGCACAAATCTCAGACTGCTGCTGCACGGTGTTAAGGGTTAGAAGAAATTCCTTGGTCCCGAGACTGACCTTGTCGTCATCCCCTGCAGTCACGCGGTCAGACTCATGGAGAGCACAAGCACGGAGGGCA
The DNA here is from genome assembly GCF_000695765.1 of Mesitornis unicolor. Classification (NCBI taxonomy): domain Eukaryota; kingdom Metazoa; phylum Chordata; class Aves; order Mesitornithiformes; family Mesitornithidae; genus Mesitornis; species Mesitornis unicolor. Next base: position 19,508 of record NW_010169794.1, read on the forward strand.
CCAGGGAGACAGGGAGGAAGGCGCAGGCTGGTGAGGAGAGAGAACAGAACAGGTAAATGCCATCCTGTCCTTTCCTACCACAGTTAACAGGTACAGCAGAGAGAGGTGGCCAGTGCACGCCCTTCTCTAGCACTTGGCTGGTGCGCCCCAGGAACTGGCCTGTATTTATTTGTTTTCCCCAAGAGCATCTCCTTATCAATCTGAAAATCCGCCACGTTAAGCAATCTTGTTTTGAAATTTTGAAATTCGCTTTTCCAACGTCTGGTTCTCCACGTCAACAAATTCCACGAGTCTGGAGACGGTGGCTTTCCATAAATTATTTGACGACTTCAAATTCTGAAAGCTCTTTCACAGCGGTTCCTGACGTTCATTGCCTCTTCTTTTAAGATTAAGCAAAGCTAAACTAATATTGGAATGCTGTAAATCATTTCCTGGGTAGAAACTGCAGCGTTTTCAAACATCTTCCTACTGCTTGATGCTGGATGCAGCTGTTGACCTCAGGAGCACGCGCGGCGTCACCAACCAGGAGCGCAGCGCGCCCGGCTCTCCCCGCGCTGGCGCTGGCTGCTGTTGGTTTAACCCAGTGGCCTTAGATCTGCTTTCGTGCCTTTCAGACAGAGTTTTATCTCTGTGCTCTCCGAGTCACCTCCCTCCTCCAGAACTGCCAGAGCGGCTGCTCTGCTCTGCAGGCGCACAGGATCCTCTGGATCTCTCCACCGGCGTTCGCTCGGATGCTGGCACTTCCTCATCCATAGGAGCATTTGCAGAAGTGAGCTGAGAGGCCTTTGAGAAACACGTGCAGCAGGCAGCTCTGTAGCCGTCACAAACACAGCTCAGTCTTCCTTTGCATTCAGGTGCGGTGGTTTTACTAATCCATCCTTAAATACAGACAAAACATGCCATGGTTTCCCTGGGCTTAGCATTCATTGCAATACCACTGCTCTTCTGACTTAAAACACTCTTGTTTTGCTCTCTGGTATGGATTTTGTTACCTGTATTAAACAATCCATACAGCTTCTGAGGCCAATTCTGGTCTTCCTCTGTAGCCAGTTCAGTTTGCATTTCCTTTTGTGATTGTTAGGTCATTATAAATACAATAAATTGAGTGTAAAATTAAAGCGACAAGCTCCAAGTACGCCGCTGTTCACCAGTAAACGTCCCACTCCGACTAAAGGGTACAGGAATGCTGTGTTCAGTTATCAAAAGGGGAAAATGGTACTTGCATGCAGTCATAGCAGTGTGTATCAAACAAAACTGGATAACTCTGATGGTGTTTTGGACTCGTGGAAACTGTCCTAAACACCCACAATGAGTAGATTATAGAAGTAAAAAAACAGAGGCTTCTGTCCTTTCGAAGGTGGGTGCTGTGGTGTCCCTACGGTTCCCAGCCCCTTTTTCCCTCTCTAATGCAGGCGAGCTTCCTGCAGACCCTGGGCAAGAAAAACCCCTCCCTGGAGCCAGGAGAAAGCAGAGACAGGGATGAAGCCTCAGTACAGAACCACCCCTCCTTTTTGGACAAGGCTTTGAGTGTTTTCATGTACTATCAAACCTGCATTTTGCTTCAGCTTCCCGTTTTCAGTGCAGATAAGACTGATACAGAAACCCCTGATCTATTCCAGGTGCCAACCAGCACAACTCACAGCTCAGAGCTGATTTACTGCATCACGCTCGAGTTTTTGGCAACCCCACTACAAAACCTGGACGAGACCCTTTTATGACCACACTGTTGGAAAACCGAGTGGAAAAAGTATTCTCGTAAATCCTCTGTCAGGAAAAACAACCCAAAAAAATCTGAATTTCAGTGAAACCCTAGGAGGAGCATTGGGAGTTCACAGAATTAGATCATGGTGTGCCTTGGCTTGGTAATGCTGTTTGGTTGGACCAGGGATCGTCATCTCTCTGATCGGATGAAACCGGGGCACAACCAACCCCCCGTGGGCTGAGGACCTCGTTTCTGCCCCTCCGCCCACCTCCCCCTGCTCTGCAGAAGCAAACAACTGAGCGGCCAAACCCACGGTGTCGGATCCTCAGCACAGACACCAGAGGGGTTTTAGGGTCTGCCTCATGACAAGACGCTGAGGACAAAGCAGTGAATACCCCACTGCCCTTCTGGTAACGGAGTTTCCCAATTCCCAGCTGTGAAGTGAAAACACAGCCCCAGTTTGGTTTAACTGGGCAAGGAGTGAATGCTGGGCTAGGTCTGACTTCTCCAGCAATTTGACAGTAAATCCTTTGAGCCCCAGTGCTCCACTTCTCCTCACCTTTGAATCCCGTCAGTTAAAAGAAATAGTGGCAGTTTTTAAAATTATTTTTTATATCTGCCTTTAAATTCTTGAACAAAACTGTCCGAACTGTAAAAAAGAACTAAAGTCTTACCTGTAACTGAGATCTCATGCGAATTACTGGGAACAGCCCTCATTATACGTACCCAAAGATGCTGCTGTCTCTGCATTACCTGTGGTTTCACAACTCCAAACGCTTTCAGTTTGCGTCCTTAAACACCTTTTCACAATACCCTCATTGTCTCACGAGCCGCAGTTTTCAAATCAAAGTTTATTAAAATGTCAAAAATAGAACTTACAGTTTCACGTATGAAATAAGAGGGCATACATAGTACAGGCCTTTAGTAACAAAACAGGCGAATAATGCTCGAGAAGCTAAAGCGGGAGGTGACGTCGCCGGGCGTTACCATACAAATGTCAGGTTAAGGAACTCTAAACGCTAAAGCAAACATGCTCGTACATCGCTACCAACGGGGACGCTGCCATCGCGAGAGGACAGGGCTGCTGCCACCCGGACAGCCCGAGACGCGTCTCGGCAGCAGAGAACGGCGTGGGCTCCGTAAGATGGACCAGGACTTACGGGGTGACACGTCGCTGTCTGTGCAATGCCTCAGAAATCCAAGCAGACCCGGAGAGCACAACTGGAGGGCCCATCTGGGAGCCTGACTCATTGCTAAAGGACAACTCGGGGCAAGGCTCCTGCTGGAGATGTCCTTGTGCTGTTTGATGTGCCAGGGCTGGTTGCTCAGTTCTGAGGTGAGGCTCTTGTTCTCACGTCAGAAACTGCCCAAGTTCTAGCAAGCACGTGAAAGGTTTAATTTTCTGAACCCTTACTTGCCCTGTCTGACAAAAATTAAATACTGGAGTCATCGGAATAGTCAAGAAAGACAACAGAAATACAAAAGCTTGTACATAACCAAAAACATACACTGGATTTCTTAACCACACCGCTCAACCAGCTACCATATAGTGACTAATTCTCATCCTAGCTTACCAGCTTGTTTAGGAAATCCTGTCCCTCCTGCCTACCCAGTACCCTGGGGAGCTCGGGAAGCTCACGGATGCTTTGTGCTATGGCTGAAGTCCTTCACTGAGCCGTGTTCTGCCTCCTCCTGCTTTTCAGCAGCTCAAGGGGGGTCAGTATTTGCTGCTCAGGATGGAGCCCTGAATATTCTGGAGTCCTCGGCATGGTTCAAACTACGCTGATCCTTAAGGGGAGAGGAAACAAATTGGTTTAGTTCTTCCTCAAAGGTTACCCCCAGCCTTTTCATGGCATGATGGGCAGCCAGGGCTCTGGGGAAATTTGTTATGATTGGATTTCTCCAATTGGATTTCACTGATTCCTGGTGGTTAAATCGAATGGACAGCACTGGATTACTTCTAAAACAAGCTTAACACAAAACACAAACTGCAATTCAGTTCAATACATTAATAATAATACAACAAAAGAGATCACCACAGTCATTTAAAACCACAAGGCCATCAGTATCATCTGCCAGCAGCCAGGCCCTTGTGTATGGCTACACCAGTTACGGAGTCAAAGTTCCTGCTAGTGACTCCACTAGTAACAAAAATGTTTGGCATCCTGGTAAAACTAGCCAAGACCACCGAGAAATGAGAAGTTACTCCAGTACAGGTGTGTAATCTCAGCTAGGGCACGGCCGATCGCACACATTTGTGCTACATTTCAAAGCTACTTTAGTAAAGTTTTAGAAAAAAATAAAAGTAAAAACGAGAAGAAGCCACGTGCGCCCCTGGTGCTGCCAATGCCCACGGCCCAGCGCTGTCTCTCCCCTCTGGTTGTGTCCACACACGATGGAGCACGGCCCGGACCTGATGGGGATTCGCTCTCATCTGCACAACGCAAAGGGAGCTCAGCCACGACATCCCCTGCATCCCCCGTCTCCAGCCCCCATCCCATCACGGGGTGCGTGGCACAGGGCTTCCCCTCGGACTTGGTAAGGCAGCTTGAGAAACCAGAAAGCTTTTATGAGTTGGTGAGAAGAGGAAATTAATACTTGAGTGGAGATAATCTCAACTTTATCTGACTGCACTGCTGGACCAGCTCATGTTCTTCATTTGAGGGCATTTTACTGAAGGGACGATGTGAGCTTAACCCAAGTTTTTACCCTGTTTCTCAAAAGGCACCTAATGATGGTTAACAATTCATTATCCCTTATCAAGCAGAAGATCTAAGTCTGGTTCCTACCACAAACCCAGATCCGATTCTTAGTTAGGCTGAGGAGGTGATTCTGGTGCAAACTTCATTAATCCAAGTCAGGGTTTATCCCAGCCGGGTTCCTGCACGCACCTCACATGCGATGAACTCTGGCACTGCAATCTAAAATGCCATTTCTGTTGCTAATGCACAAGGCACCACAGAGTCCCACTTCCTCCACTGCAATGTGGGCACTGAAACCAGTCTGGTCACTAAAATCAGCGAATGAGACTTAGAGAAGCTCAGGGTCACTTTACAGAGCAGTTTTCCCCCCTCTCACTAGAACAGCAAGTCAAAGGAGCAGGACCAAAGCCTTAACACAAACCATCGTCGAGTCCCTCCGGGTCTGTCCTTCCCACAGCCAGAGCCTGCTTCCGTGCTTGTCTTTGATATATGAAAATAAAATTAGAAAGAAGAAAAAGATTTCCATAGGAAACTGATGATCGCTTTCTCCCCTCCCCCTTCTAATATTTTGGCACAAACACATATGATACTCAACGCAGATACAAAGAAACAGATAACTGGATAGCACTGACAAAGTTAAGAGACTGATTTGGCAAATCTGAACCATAAAAACAAGTGCTAAGGGTTTTTTTTTCCAGTTGTGGAAGTTGTTTGCCATGACAGCTGCTGCAGGGAAAAATATTAAACAGTCTGGAGCATGTATGCTTAAAATGAACATTTTATAATACAAGAAAGTACACACTCTCCCCATTTCTCCAGGCAAAAACACATCTCAGAGCGTTTTCATCAGCTGAAATAAGGTTTCAACAGAGGGGTTTTGTGCCTGAGATGCCCTGGTTCATGCGCAGTCCGGTGACAGCACGGGATCACCAACTGAGCTGAGAGCGGCAGCAAGGGCCCGTTCACTTCCATCACCAGAGCCGAGCTGCCCACTGGGTCCACTGAGCCCCTAAGACTTGAGCAGGTACCACCCAACACAGAGAACACAGAATGAACACTTCGGGCAGTTAATGCAACAGACACATGAGGACGAAGGTTTAACGGATCCAACCAACATCTGCGAGCAGCTCCAGTCCAAAGTCACCGCAGCGACGTCAGGAGGAGCCCAAAGGTTGGCCCTTTGCTGCGATCCGGTCTGAGAGCATCAGGGGATCTGCTGCACCCCTCAGGCACGACGCGAGACTCTGCCTCCTGCTTGGAAGCCCAGCGTGGGAAGTTCATTCCATTGGGGAACGTTACTGGGGGAATGAGTTCTGTGTGGGCTCTAAATGCTTCCTGGTCCCCCTGCTGCTGCAGTCCCAGGCGTGGAGCAGGTGGATGGGGCAGGAGAGCCATCCCGAAGTCCCACAGTACCTGGTTTTTGGAGATGCTGTGTGACAGCAGCCTGGGGCCGTGCGAGACAAGTGGGATGGGACATCTCCTCCTGGGCAGCTCGGGGCGAGCGGCCACACAGGCCCGGCTGGAGGCTGAGCACGGGCTTCCCTCCGCTGGAACCAAGTCCCGTTTTTATCACCGTTAACTTCAGCTTCAAATCCCAACTGCAATGGCCCGTAGCATCGTAACCAAAGTGCTAACAGTTTCAGTGGAAGTGGCTTACACGAGTATTTAGTTATAAAAAACAAAACAGAGAAAACCCACCTCTTTTTCTTTTTTTTGTAGCAGATTTTTTTCTCTCGTCACTCCAATAGCTGGGAATTTCTTTCCTACGCACTATGCATTTTGCTAAGGGTTACGCCAATTCCGTTTTCCAGTCTCTGTTCCCCCCACCCACCCCAGGAGATGTTTCCTTAGGAGACGCTGGAGCAACGGATGCTGGGGGAGCCCATTTGTGTGAGGACCTTGTCCAGCCACTGCAAGGGACCATTGAGGTGCAGTTCAATCCAGCAGGGAGTGCTAGTCACAGTCTGCCGCCTGCGAGAGAGGAGGGGGTGGGGGAAAAAGAGGGAAGAGAAAGAAGGGAAATGTGACTTACGAACCTTGACACATGTGAAAAGGTTTTACAGCTACTGGAGCATTCCTTCCTGCTTACACAACGCTCTGCCTTGTGGGGCCCGAGGAACGGCTCTCTGCTCTGTAACACGCGTTGGGCCTGCGCTGCCAGCTCCTTTTCAAGCCCCTACCTTTGCTTCTTACATTTCTTATGATCCCAAAGCAGCAACTCGCTATAGAACCTATTTACTGCTCACACTCCTGAAAACTGGCAGCATCCGATTCCCTGGAGAGAAAGGAAGGTGTTTAACTAAGCAAAATCCTTCAGTGTTATTTTGCAGACCTTGCCTCTCCTAATCAGATAGCAACACAAGCATTTACCCAACGTGTTAAATTTCTCTCTAGATTTCTCTTTTCACCGTATCCTCAGGTTTTAGAAGAATTTGGAAGTGATGCCCCCACTGGGCCGTTTGTCCTCCCCCTGCCACCCAGCCTGGAGGATGCGCTGGAGCTGTGAACCCTGCGCTGCCCGGGCTGTGCATGGGCCACTCCACCAGATTAAGACAAGGGGTAACGGACACAAACTGGAACACAGGAGGTTCCACTTCAATTGGAGAAGAAACTTCTTCTCAGTGAGGGTGACAGAGCCCTGGCCCAGGCTGCCCAGAGAGGTTGTGGAGTCTCCTTCTCTGCAGACATTCAAAACCCGCCTGGACGCCTTCCTGTGTAACCTCATCTGGGTGTTCCTGCTCCGGCAGGGGGATTGGACTGGATGAGCTTTGGAGGTCCCTTCCAATCCCTCACGTTCTGTGGTTCTGTGTGATTCACATTGAATCCGCTGTCTCGAAAGCGGCACGAACGCTGCTGAGCGTGAAAAGTTGCAAAAGACAAGCAGAAACACGGTACTAAACCGTGTGTTTTAAAACCCCTCAGGAGTTGGCTGTGGCCAGGGAGTGCCTGGCCGGGTCAGTGCTCTCCATGCTTTCCCTTTCCCTGCCACAAAGCACCTTCCCCCTCTCCTCCGTGCCTCTCCGTTACCCTCCCCGAGGCCAGACCCCATGGAGAGTCTCCAGATGGCAAAGCAGGAAGAGACGAGGAGGAAGGGAAGGGAGGCCAAGGCACGGGGCGAGGGGCTCTCCCTCCTCTGCCGAGGGATGGCCCAGGTCCTGTTGCAGGCGGAGCGGCAGGGACAGCTGCTGTGGAGGAGGAGGATTACGAAGAGAGAGAAATAGCCTGGAAACAGCCTTGCTTTACACCCTCCTTTCCCACAGAAGCTGTCCTTGGGTCTGTCTAGGGGTGGGAGAAGCCAAATTCTGCGGGCCCAGGGAGAAATGGCTGCTGAAAAAGGGGACCCTCTGCTCTGTGGGGCTGCCCTGCACCATCCCTGACCTTTCACGGCGGGGTAAGGGGAGCGGGGCTCTGGGGTCCAGCTCTGCAAGGCTTTGGCCGAGGGCTGTGAGCTGTTCTGGTCATTTCTCATCCTCTGAGCCGAAAAGGGAAGGAGCTCCCTGAAGGCACCGCACCCATTCCCAGCTCAGGCGGGGCTGACCGGAGCTGGCAGGCCC
>NW_010169794.1:27515-43222 GCF_000695765.1 Mesitornis unicolor
ACTCAGTGGTCAGTGTTTTGCATTAAAGGGTGTTTTGTGAGCTGCTGGGGCAGGAGGATGGCAGCACAGGGAGAGCAGAGCACCTCTCTCGCTCTGTCGGCTTCGGTGAAGCATAAAAACCTCTCAGGTCCTATAAAAAAAGTCAAGTCTGCTCTGGATGCAGCCCCCACAGTCACGTTTTCATCTGTGAATCAGTTCAACAAATAACCGTGCTCTGACAAAGGCAATCACATGCAGTGCTTTGTGGCAAGGAGATGAAGGAGCGAGAGTGCGGTCAGCGCGAGCGCAGGGTTTCAGTGCCTCCGACGCGATGAGATCGCTGCCTTCCCGTAAGTCACGCTCGTCTGGATTTCATTACGAGCCGTGGCCGCGCGCCAGGGCCCCATCGCTCTGGCCTGGGCGCAGGACGATTTCTAAACAAAATGGACTCCAAACATCTGCAGAAATGAGGAAAGCGGGAGAGCGGCGCACGGGGCCCGGGCCCCAGCTGATGCTGTGGCATCTCCCCAGCTGCTGCAGGGCTTTGCTGCGCCGGGAGGCAGGGACTGCCCCCACGTTTTCAAATAAGGCCACAGATTTAAAGGGTACAGTCAAGGAAGTGTTTCAAAATCTCATTTGGCCTAAGTCCTTGCCAGCTTTCTCTCATAAAAAGACGTTCATTTGCTAACGAATTTCGTCTCCCCTCTTTGTACTGTTAAACAGATTTCACTCCTTTTGCCACTTGGGGAGGTTTGCTTGGTACTGAAGTGAAGCAACACCAACACGGGCGATGTCCCTCACGCTGTCTGCACTGTCCCCATGTTGTCAGAACAACCACACCACCGATCCCACACACCACACCCCACTGCATCTCCTGGTTTATCTTCAATATTCACTGGGAAAAGCAGTCACCCTGCTTCTCCCACTGCCTCCGGTCACATTTAAGTGAGTGCCCTATAGCAAGCACTAAAGGAAGGATAAGGAGATTGAACTATGATTTTGCAGCAGCTCTAACAGTTCTTCCAAATGGAAATGTTCAAGCAGATCTGATTTTATTTTAATCCCATTAGGCCCTGATAAAAGCAGCATCAAACCCAACCCATATCTATTAGGAAGCACTCACAGTGATCCTGTCCTGATAACAGTGTGGTCATAAGACACTCAAACCATCAAATATACAGCTATTTTTAAGAAAAATAATGTAATAGTTCCTACACAGGCCATCTGGATTTATCTGCTGTGCTTCAGCTCAAGCTCTTGGTTCATACAACACTGTGATGTGGTCTTCTAATGGTATTACATGGGGTGTATTTGACACCAATAGGAGGTTGGGGTGTAGTTGACACGAAAGGCTGACCTGTATTCTGCTCCCCATCCCTTGACGAAGCTCATGCGAATGGTGCACATTCTGGTGAGCTGGTAGACGGCCTCGAAGCCCTGGTTCACCGACTGAGCCAGGAGAGCGGCGAACTCCTGGTTGTTAAAGATCTTCAGGTTACAGCCTGTGGAAAAAAGAACACGACGAGAACAAGGCTTAACCTTCACCTTAGCTAGATTAGGAAATCCTTTTCTTTCTGAGGATGGAAAGCAACTCAAGGCTGCTTTCCCATGTCCTCAGACCACGCTATAAATAATTCTAAATAATGTGCTGTACACAGATTATTTAAGCACGGCGTTTCAGAAAAGGAACCAAGGTTGCCACATTTCTATGCTAAAAAGGGAGAGAACCACGTTACAGGACAGAGCACGATGGGTGCGAGTGCCCATACAGCAGATTTACGAGACCAGACTTGGGATCCTCCTGTACAACCTCCTCCTATCTCCTTAATAATCATTTCCCTCATACTGTAATTTAAAAGCCTAACTATGACCATAACGCTTAACAACGAAACTCTCTACAGTGCCTGAACGAAAGGAATGCTCAGGATAAAATTAGGAACTCTGGTGCTGGATTTATGTGGTGTCCATCAGCAGAAGTAATGCAGAAAATCTGCAGTGCAACCCCTCTGGCAAGCCAGAAACCAGTTCTGGGGTTTTCAAGGCTGGCAGCAGAGCTGCTTCTGCTGTCAAGAGTCTCTTACATTTAACTGTCATATGCCAGAGAATTGTCCTTTAAAACTGGGGGTTTTTCCCCAATGTTTAGTCCCAGTTAAAAGACTGCAGCTGTTTATAGGTGATAAAGGTGAAACAGAGCAACACCCGCCATAGCTGGGATAAATAAATAAACAGATACATGCACAACTCCTATAAAAGTGTTGCTACGCTTGCTTTCTCCCAGATAACCAGAAACAAGTTAAACTCAAACCTGGCACGCAGCTAACGCTCATCTGGGATCACACACGGGCCAAGTCTGACAAACACAACCCCTTGGCCTGCGATGAATTGTGTTTTTCTCAGGAGTCACTCCCCAGCCCGCTCTCGTGGGCTGGACCCGTGGTGTCATCTGTTTTGGGGCGAGCTGCCCGCAGCAAAGTGGAACTGCTCAGCAGCTGCAGAAACAGCTCCTTTTCTGCCTGTTTTTGTGACCATAAACGAGCACAGCCCAAGAGCCGGGGCTGAAGGGAAAACAAGAAAGGTGAGAGCATCAGGGGCAGGATGGGCACAGAGAAAGAGCTGTGGCAAGGAAGGGAATTAAAAAGTTTGGATTTTAGACATAAACACACTTTTTAACTGTGAAAAATTAGCTTTTGTAAACCTAAACAGCCAAATTCCCTGCCGAATGGCATCCTCTCATCCCAGCTCTTCTGCACATACCTAACAAAAAGGTATTTTCTCCCTAGACAGATGCATAAACTCTCCTGTAATGCTTCTGCATATTCAGACTTAGATTTGCTGCGACCAGAACAACACGGTGCCTGCAAATGCAATTTCCCTGGAGTAAAACTAATTCACAAAGGAGGGGGAACAGTTTTACTACAGAACAGAATAAAAGTAACAATTTCAATCTATTATGGGTGAATCTAAAGTAGGAAAAATGTCTTATGTTCTTAGGTAGAAATGTGATTATCAGGTAAGTACAATGCAATAATGGACTGATAATGTGCTGCAAGTGGCAGATTCTGCTCTTGGCTCTGCTCAGATCCTGAAGCGCTGTTTGCTCCTGCTTGTATGACTGCAGTGCAAACAACAGCTCCTTTATCAGTGCCTTCATCCTGTATGCTAAAAGATAATAAAATGCCCTGCTCTGGCTGGTGATTTGGTGAAAATTTCTGATAATTGTCAAGAATGGAGGTTGGCAGATCCCTGCCTGCCTGGACAAAGAGCTCCTTTCACAGAATCCCAGGATGTCAGGAGTCGGAAGGGCCCTGGAAAGCTCCCCCAGTGCAACCCCTGCCAGAGCAGGATCACCAGAGCAGTCACACAGGAACACGGCCAGGGCTTTGGGTGTCTCCACACAAGGAGACTCCACAACCTCTCTGGGCAGCCTGGGCCATGCTCCATAACCCTCACACTCACAAACTTTGGCCTCATCTTCAGCTTGAACCTCCTGTGCTCCAGCTTGGGACCATTGCCCCTTGTCCTGGCATTGGCCATCCCAGAGCAGAGCCTGGCTCCTTCCTCCTGACACTGCCCTTTCCCAATGGATCCCCAGGAATGAGGGCACCCCTCAGTCTCCTCTGCTCCAAGCTCCAGAGCCCCAGCTCCCTCAGCCGCTCCTCAGCAGGAGATGCTCCACTCCCTCCATCACTTTGTGGCCCTGCTGGACTCTTTCAAGCAGTTCCTGTCCTTCTTGACCTTCTTGAACTTTCCACTGCAATCTGATTTTGGGAAGGGCTCAGAGCCGGGGCCCGTCCTTACCTGGCGGGATCTTGCAGACGGTGGCGGGGTGCCAGCCGTAGCGCTGGTTGCAGTTGGGAGACTGGACAAAGATGGCACTGTCGCTGAGGCACTCGGCAAACACCTCACCACCGATGTAGTACAGCCGCACTCCTCGTCCTGGGAAACACAGGTTGGGTTAGCTTTGAACAGGCATCCCCAAATATGGCAGGAAGAGCTGGTGGAGAACCTGTGCACCAGACAGCCTGCCGACTCCAAACACACATCCAGTATTTTCCATACAAACCTCCTATCAGTTCACGTACGCTTTTCAACCTTTTCTGAAAGTCATCACAGCTGGATACAGCTGTGTGTTATTTACCTTGTGATTTCAAATGAGACATTTTCAAATCATTGCCTTTCACTTGAGTTTATGTTGTACACACGGACACACATTTCCCACAGGAGTGCACACAAAATATTAAAACCTCAGTTAACAGAGACACACATTTCAGGAATACATCTTTGCTGCTCAAATAAACGTTTGCTGTGGTCTTGCATTTCTACTCAGGTATCTTGTTTTCATCCTGCCATAAAGCACAAGGAACCTGCTGAATTTAACGACTGATTTCTGAATCTTGGTGGGTTTTTTGGTGCTAAAAATCATATTAAAAACAAGTAAGGAAAGATCCTCCTGCATGAGAGTTTACTGCTCAGGAAAGGGTGTAAAGGGGAGCAAAATCAGGACAAAAAGCAGGTTCATTTTTGGTAGAAGTCAACAGAAAGCACAGCAAAGCATAAGCAGTTTTGCCTTTTATTAGAATTGCATAAATCTGGGATATTTGGTGCAATTTTAACTGAAAACAAAATTGAATTTTACCTTGCAGGATAAGCAGGAAGAGTGGAAGCCGAGATGAAGACCAAGGAACTAAGTTTCCATTTATAAAAGGGCAGTTAGAAAATAAACCAGTGCAGAAGGGAGCAGGAACACCCCACATCAGCACTAACATCCGTCCACACACAGTTCAGAGGAGTGCATGTAAAGGTTTAAATTCCATGTCTCTATTACTTGCAGCTATTTTAGTGTTCCTCAGTGCATTTTTTAATCATACTACTACTAAAAAATACAACGAGTGTACCCACGTGGAAGATTAACCTGCTAAAACACCACGGATACTGAAACATGGCAGTGTTCTAAACCTGACCAAGCTGCAATGCCGACGAGGTGAACAAAAACCTTTACACGCAGGTCTCCACCTCGAAGGACACTGAAGAAACCGGGGAAAAGGGAGTTACCGATGTGGCGCCTCGTGAGCTCCACCGCCGCGTTTCTGTTGACGTTGGACAGCAACCCGAGGCAGAAGCGCTCCGAATTCGAGGGGTCGGTGAAGCCGTCCACGGTCATGGAGGGCTGCGAGGCGTGGAAAGTCTCCCCCACTCGCTGGTTGAGCTCGTAGTAGGATATGGAGCACCAGAACGCTGGCTCGCAGTAGGTGACGGGCTGCAGATCTGCACAGAATCAGCAGCAAAACTCAGCACAGGCCCGAGGGAGGGGATGAAAAATGTCTGAAATATTGTTCTGCTTCATTCCTCGGGCTCACTTTAACCACCCAGCTTTAATTACTTGACAGGTTTTAATGGATCACAGCGAGGTTACATCACCCTGAGGCTTTTGAAACACAGAACGACCACAAATAGGCAAAGGTATCGGTCACAGGGTGAGTGGGGGCACTCAGCTGTCTTAAATGCTGAAATGCGAACCAGAACAGTTCCCCTAATGGGCAAAGAGTTAACATCGAGCAGCAAACCCCAGCTTTTTCCATGGGCTTTCCCATCTGTCACTCCTGCAAGGCTTAGACAAACCTGGGGCTTAAGAAATCAGCTTTAAAGATCAAAGGCAGGTTTCTACCATCCCAGTCTCCTCTCACACTGCAGACCGTGTCTCTACAGTCATTTCTCATCTGGTATCTGCTGTTGCTCCGTAACTTTCAGAACCAGGTTGAAGCAGCCTGGCCTCAGCCACAGACACGCTGGTTCCCTCTCCACTGCTGTGGTGTGTGAGCTCCCAAAGTCGCCAATAACCAGGAAAAACCCCTTTGGTTTCTGCTTCCGCTGACAGCAAATAAGGAACTGAATCAAAGTGCATCTGGGGAACTCTGCAACCCCGAGCAGATCTTCAAAGTCTGCGAACTTTGGAGCTTACACCCATTCCAAGCTTCTTTCACTATCTCTTTCCTTAACTATAGCATCTTTCAGTTTAAAACCGTTACCCCTGGTTTTATCACTACACTGAAAGGTTGCTCAGCTCCAGAAAAACCACACCAACATTTGCTGATCCTTCAGCGATGTCCTCAGAGTGGTACAGGTCGAGTTACACGAACCCTGAAGCCACTATTGCTCTCCATGGGTTCGTGGTCCTCTCCTTCAGAAACCACCTCCGCTTGGTGGCGACCCAAGGGAGCTGTGGATTCCCCACATTTTATTTCCGGCTTATTTGCAACTTGAGGGAAGACACAAACCAACAAACCCCGTTGCAAAGAAACACTTGTCTCCAAAAAATGCAACCAAGCTTTTTAACGAGGCTGCCTTCTCCTGTGATTTGTGGCCTTAGGCTGCCATGGGATGGGGGAGTTAATTGCTTGAAAGAGTCCAGCAGGGCCACAAAGTGATGGAGGGAGTGGAGCATCTCCTGCTGAGGAGCGGCTGAGGGAGCTGGGGCTCTGGAGCTTGGAGCAGAGGAGACTGAGGGGTGCCCTCATTCCTGGGGATCCATTGGGAAAGGGCAGTGTCAGGAGGAAGGAGCCAGGCTCTGCTCTGGGATGGCCAATGCCAGGACAAGGGGCAATGGTCCCAAGCTGGAGCACAGGAGGTTCAAGCTGAAGATGAGGCCAAACTTTGTGAGTGTGAGGGTTATGGAGCATGGCCCAGGCTGCCCAGAGAGGTTGTGGAGTCTCCTTGTGTGGAGACACCCAAAGCCCTGGCCGTGTTCCTGTGTGACTGCTCTGGTGATCCTGCTCTGGCAGGGGTTGGGCTGGGGGAGCTTTCCAGGGCCCTTCCAACTCCTCACATCCTGGAATTCTGTGAGTTACCTCTTGTGGGACAGCTGTCCTGAATATTTGTGTTCAGTTTATAGATTTACTGTTTGGGGACAAGTAAGAAAACGCAGCTCTGCCAATCCTGAGGGGGTACACAACCAGCTAAACCACAGTGCATTACAACCAACAAATCCTGCCTGAATCATCTCCAGAGAAGTCCAACCTTGCGTGCTCTACACATATGAGTGGTTGTTATCCCAGCTTCAGTTAATGCATCTGATACACAACGTATATCAGAAGTTACTGACACATGTATCTATATACCAATTGTATTAATTCCAGCCACATTAATTCCACCTCCCTCAAAAACAAGTAGATAAATGGGTGTGCACCCTCCCTGCCCCGCTGTACGTCTTTTCACCGCTTAGGGAAATGGTGTTTCAACACAGCGAGTAACGGGGGTGTGTGTTTGTGCTGGGCCTGACTGCAGGGTACGTGCTCGCTTCGCTCACAGCTCTTACGTCAAGTCCTTAGCGGAGCACGCGCTGACGATGGATTTCCTGTGCGCAAGGGCCCACCTCTCTCCAAAATAACAAAGCACGCGAACTTCAGGCCTGGCCCGCGGCCAGCGTCAACTCCCCGGCTGCGTTCCCCGTGTCCACGCAGCGCTGGCAGCTCTCCTTCCACTCGGGCTGTTTTCTGTGGTTTTTCCCAGTTCCCATTTCAGTAACACAGAAGAGATCACTGGGTATCTGTAACTCCCATTTAAAAGCTTACGTGGGACAACTGACAATTCGACAAGTGAAGTTTTGGACCAAAATGCTACCAAATCAAGCGAGATGAAAGGAGACAAAAACACCCCAATGTGTTCCCTTGCAACACTTTTGCGCCTGTGAATAGGAAGAGAAAACTCCCCAAGTTCCTTCAACCTCGTTTTATGTTCTTACAGCTTCATGCCGAAATAATCGCGCTGCACCTCAAGCAAACCTTGCTTCACTGTCCTGGTTGCTCTGCCTCGTGCTGCTTTATTGCCTTTGTCATTCTCGGGAATACGGCCACGGGATCCGAGTCCAAAGTCCAGCTCACACAAAGGAAGCTGTCTGAAAAGCTTCAGGTAGCTCCGGTCAAATGAGCAGGCATCAGGGCTGCGAAATTCCCTTGTTAAGCCTGCACTCTGCTGCTGAGAGCTCGCTGGCCACTGTCCTCACTGCACAGTTGTGTTTTCGGCTCTTTGTGACTCTGTCTGCAAAACCTGAAGTTATCTTTTAACGCTGCTAAGTCACAATGCTTTTCTGCTGTCTGCTCCTTAGACTACAAAGAGTTCCCTTGTGGTTAACCAGCTTCACCTGCTCCTACTTAATTTTTGTCACCACATGAGGCATCTGCGAGGCCCATCAGCTGAGCACCATGTGTCAATGCCCGGTGTCCTCCCTAGAAAGGACGTGCACCGGGGCCTCTTTCCTAGAAACTCCTTTTTCCTTATGGAAGGCAGATGCCACAGTCAACTTGCCAGGCTGGTTTAGTTACATGTAACTGGCTTTTTATTTTTAGGTTGACAAAAGATAAAAATGCTCGAAATTCTCATCAGCTCCCAGGCAGCACACCAGAGCATCAAGGATTCAAAGGGAAAAAGGGAATAAAAATAAGTCAGCCATGTATTACCTTCTTAGGCTTTTAACGGTTAAAGCAAATAAAAAATTAGTGGCATCGTGGCAATATATTGCATGCTTTGGGGAAAAAAAGGCCAAAAAAACAAAAGAAGAGAAAAGAAATCTCCCCTTCAACAGCCCCAAGATATCCACAAGTCAGCCAATGAGTAACAAATTTTGGAGCTGTGTCAAAGTACCCTGTGCCAGGATTAAAAGCATATGTAAACTTTATGGCTATGGTTATTCAAGAGTAATCTCAAGTGGCCTCTGTCTGCTGGATAATGAACATTCAGAGAACCGACCCTGCAGCCAGAGCTGCGAGTGCTTGTTACGACAGACTGCTGAGAGCGATTTCAAACGGGGCAAGAGCTCAAACTGCTGAAGAGCAGAGCTTTTATAGGGATGAAAATAAAGGGCAGAGCCATCTGAGACAATAACAGAGGTTCAGAGGTAGCCACAAACCCTCTAAGAGCATCTCAAGAGTTAAAGGCCCTGTTCAACTGCTACTCCTCCCTCTTCAGCTTTCCTCCTGTTTACTGTCTCCAGGCTATGGTGTGGATCAGTGGCTTGGTGGTCCAGTACAGCATCAGGGCTGGGGCATCTTCCTGGAGCCCAGGAGGGAGTCAGGTGGGGGAAGAAAACTCAAGATTGCAGCATAACTTGAGTTTGCTTGAAGAAACCCATCGGGCCAACTGGTCAAGTAAGGTTGTCCGTGACTTCTGCACCTCTCCATACACGAGCACTCCTGCCCTCTCTCCATTTATTTGGACTCCCCAACCACACACCAACCAACAACATCCCCCACTTTGCTCAGACCGTGCTCCATTTCACACAGTAACACCTTACACACCTGGGCCACCAGTTGTTCCAGTGGTTCAGCACTGGGACACGAGGGCTCTGCGCTGCTTTGTCCCTGTGTGGTCTGGGGATGCCCCTCAGGGAGCCTTACCCCGTGGTCTGACACCATCCCAGCACTCGGTTTTGTTAGGACTCGCAGTGAATGTAACACCAAGCTAATAAATATTAGAAAAACACCAGGAGGTCTGATACACTGTAAAAGAGACCAGGTAAGCACTTCACATTTACAGAGTAACTTTCCAAGAGACAAAATTTAACCTCAATCTGTGTCCTTCAAAAATATGAGAACACAAAACCAGCAGCAAAGCAGATGGACATACTCCCTGCAAACTCATGTAATCAGACAAGTGTACTTTTGCTGCAGTTGTTCACTCATTCTTTCTGGCATTTGTCTGCCAGTATTTCCTGGGTTTTGTATTTAACCCTCTGAAGTAAGCTCAGATTTCTTTATTTCATCTCAAGTTACTAAGAACCGCTGTTACCACGGTAAAGAGGATTAGTGGAAAGGACCATCAAGAGTGCTCACAACCTCAAGAAATCACATCATCACTAAAATGTCACTATCCTGACAGTAATTACACACAGCTCTCGAGATCACAAGCTTACCCAGATTATTGTGCGCTGGAGACATCGGGTTTGGTGATAAGTTTGGAGAACCTGAAAAGCAAGACATTATAATTATTAGTAATGCATCTGCACAAGGGAAAAGACTTGCACAGAACCCTCGGTGCTGCCCAGGCTTGTTGGAGGGACAACCCACTTCTCACTTCAGTCTCATTTTGTTGATTACTCTTTACTTCTGTCAGTATTTTTATCCCCAATCATTTCAAATTTTGTCCACAAATTTTGTGCACGTATTTCAAATATCTGCACTTGGATGCCCAGAGCAATTTCCAGAGTCTCTGGATGCCACAGGGATGATACAGCCCTTTTTTTTTTCTCTCACGCTGAGTTGATCTGGTTTCTTTAAAATGTGGGGTTTTTTTCTATAAAGAAGGAAGTCTGTGACATCTGAAGGAAGCGACACAGCATTTGAATATGAAGTGGGTATTTACAGCACCTTCCAGACCAATCCTATTGGCGTCCACTTTCCCAAAAAGCCATACCTACATTCCAAACAACCAGCACGCCACCAGTAATTGTATGCACTAGAATGGTTTGTGTCAGTAGCTTCACGGTGGATGCAGACAAACCAACCCACACTGCCCTCCTCCATCTGCGTATCCGCGGCGAAAGACTGCACATCAGGCATCCCTCTTTTAGAATCCCGTGTACGCTCCACGGCTGAAGACACGCATGGAAACCAAGGTATTTTTGTGTACTATTTGCATTAATTAGGTTCTGCACGTCTATCTTTATGTGAGTGCTATGTGTTGGCATTTCTCTCGTGCAAAGCATCAGCCCCTTCCAACCAAGGATGGGATTTTGCTTTTCAAGCAGAAGTTTTACAAATCCAGAGTCTGATTCAGAGGTTCTTACTCACAAGCCAAGTTACTCCCAGAAAGGTGAGACCTGCATGTTTAATTTTAAGGTCTCGATACAGGTTGGCACAAACACTAAGGCTGCTCATTCTAAACCTGGTTACTTGTTTTCTCAGCAATGAAAGAAAACCCAGACTTTCAACTTTCTTTGGGATATGTCCACTAACTGATAAACCCATTTAAAAACAAAGCTAGTGACCATTTCAAATACAGTTAAACTGGACATTTCAGTGCATAAACAACCAAAAAAATCAGACAAATTCCAAACCAATGATCATCCTTAGCTGTCTGTCCACTGCTTCACGCTGCTCCTTGGTAGTACCTAATGATGGATGGCGGGGAGAACAGGAACGTGCTGTACCAGTCACCAGCAGCTCTAAAACATACAACCCTGTGCTTCACATGAGATGTGAGGCTACATCTGCACTCCTACAGGGATAAAATACCTCAAGCCACCACCTGAGCCGCACTGCTTTAAAGAAAAACTTTAAAAGTCTCTGAGACGACCTCGAAAGCTGCAGCAAATGGGAAACGATGACTTACCTGCATCCATGCTGGGGTTCATCTGGTGGTCACTGGTTTCTCCATCCTCACTCAAATAGCCTGGAGGAGGGGTCTCTAGAAGCATAAAATGATCATATTGTCATTGTGACTGGCTTTTGGACACCAAAAAACGTTTACTGTGTTATTCACAAGCAGCTAAACATCTTTTTTATTACTTTTCTTCCTCAAGCTGCTGAGAGGAGGAGCTGGCACAGCCATGACGATAGCCATAGCGTATCTGTGAATAACAGAGGAGGGGGAAACAAAAAAAATCCGGATTTTCAGTCCCATCAAACTTTAAGCCGTGTAGACAGTTTTCTGTCCACGTATTTTTCCTTTCCTGGTGTGCAGCTGCATAGCTTGTCCATGCAAATAAGGTGTAAATTGCTTGTAAAAGAGATACATAAATAGAAGAGCTCCATTCCATCTGAAATTTAGAGAGTTTTACTCTAATTAAAATGGCTGAATTTCATTCAAATCTAAACTTGCTAAGGGAACCTTCAGCTTTAGGTTCCACAATAAACTGAGTACATACGACTGAAGAGGTGTGTTTAAAGAAAACAAAACTATAAACAGCACTGCTGTGTGTCTACATTTACAGCTTTCACCTCCTTTTGTAGAGGACCCCACTCAGCTTCATAGCAATGATGGAAAGAAAGAGTTTCCAGCCACGCAGCTCTGCACACATAGAAATGATTCACTGTGCAACGCGACCCTTTCGTATACGGTACCTGGAATGTAGTTGCTCTGGGGCTCGATACCTGCTGGGAAGTTAGTGTTTTCGGGAATAGAGTGGCTGTAATCGTCCAACGGTGGGAACTCGGCCGGGATCTCGGTGTGCCGAGGCACCAGCACTGGAGGTAACACTGCACAAATGGGAAGGGAAAAAAATAGCACAGCAATGTTATTGGCTTTCAAAGAAAATGACTGAAACCCTAGAAAAATGAGGAGAAACCAGTTTGGAGGAACACCCTGAAATACACGCAGCACCGAAGTTGCTAATTAAGGGACACAATTTGATAGCTGCTTCTGAAATAACAGCGGCAGTTAGAGATGCTGCTCTAACAGATCTCAGCTGGTGATGGGATATATGCTTTTCTGAACACACCTCCTCTGTCTGCAAACAGATCTTCTCGAAAAGTCATTTAAGAGAAGCTGTACCACATGATTCAAAAGGAAGAAACTTCCCCTAAGCTGAAGCAGCAAGGTGGGATTAGCACAAACATCCCGCCTGGTTCTGCAGAGCTGTACCAACATGCAGCACAACCCCCTGCAGTTCAGCTGAGAGCCTTTTCCAGAGCAGGAGGAGGCTTCAGAGCAGGGAGTTTGGTTGTGTGGGAGCTATTCTGAGATCCACTTCAACTTAAGCTTATCCTCAATATAACACCAGCAATTAGGAATGCACAGAACACTGCCATGGCTCGTACTTGTACCTGCTGCGTGTGCGAGTTGTTTACATGCACACAGGGCCACATCAGGAACCTGGCAGCAACGCAACCTCCTCCACTTGGATTTTACCGTTTTAAAATGCTATCTCCCCCCTGAGTGCAGATTCATAAATTATTCTACTGTGTACAGTAAGAGATTATCATCAATAATAGATACGCTTTGGTTTTAAAACCCCACGCCTGCTGCTTTCCTCAATTTTGAAATGCACTTCTAAACCCCCTCATGCTGGGGGTGAGAAGCCGAGGTTTCGGCGCGCGGGGCCGGCGGTACCTGGGGTTTCCACTCTTTGGTAATGGTAAGGATTCACGCAGACTTCATCCTTCTTCATGTTGAAGGCGTACTCGCACATCTCCATGGCACGCAGCTCATGGTGGCTATGAAGGTCTGGCCAGCGCCACAGGCGGCAGTAGATCACGTGGGGAAGGCCTTTGCGGTGGGACACTTGCAGCCGACCGTCTAACGACCTGCAATTAGAACAGAGAGACGAGAGCAATTTAGATGGGCATGAATACACACATGGTACTGGCCACATCCCATAAATGTGACACTGGGGAACCCAGTGTGGAGGCTGCAGGGGAGCAAAGTGCCGGCTGCACAGCCAACTCCGTGTCCTGATGCAGTTCCAGATGGCAGGCACCAAAATCCACTGAGACTGCGCTGCAAGGAGCCATTCCCGGCCCAAACGTCATCCCTGAAAACTGGAAAGTGTTTGGTTTAGTACAGCCCTGCTCTGTATTCGTTAATTTTCTGAAAAGAGGTTGATTTGGAGGCAGAGAGAAGACTCACAGCAAGAATACATCAATTTAGCAGCACTTCTTAAGCAGTTCTGCGTGTCCTAACAAACAGGCCATTCGCACAGCTCTCAACAGTTTATGTTGTGGATGTAAAGGTATTACATCTTAAAACACGTGCTAATAAACCTAGACCTTTAAAATAGAGATACGAACTTCCATGATGACAAAATCATCCAAAATCCAGATAACTTCTCTTTAAAGAGTGACCATGAACATTACAAACAAGCAAGGCTTCCAGTTTTCTTTTCCAAACTGCAGCTTGAAAGCAAAAAATAGGGTATTTTCAGCACTGCTTACACTATGTTTTTCCCATCTAATCTATGTCTGCTCCAGCTCCTTCTTCACCTGACCCCATCCTCACCCAGAATCGCCTGTTCCCAGCAAACCCTCCTGGGAAGGGAGAGCAGCGTCTTCAAATCCTCTCCAGCAGAGGAAAAGCTTGGAGCTGGGTCTGCTCCATCCTCAACCAGGACTCCACTAAATGAGAACTGCCCCCAGGCACCTTCTTTGAAGCCAAACCCTTCATTTCCCCTGCTTTTCTTAATGTCGTATCACATAACATTTATGTGTGAAGTATATAGGGGGTCTATGCCATCGCTGAGGGACTTGCTGGTGTAGGTTACAACACGTCTACAAACTGCAAGTACACAGCAGCCCCGAAAAACACACAGTGCCCACAGTTGTTATTTACCGTGTGTATTTATAGGATGTATTTCTTCACATTGTGCCTGGTATTTACGGGTCACGCGTTCTCTTCTGAGGACACAAAAGCAGAAATTGGACTTCCCAAACTCCTAAGGAGGGTGCCAGCACCCAGACCTGATCTGTGGAAGGTGGGAATCTTGGTACTGATTTTAATGAGGCCAAGACTTGATTTATGACTCCAAAACTTGTCAGTTTGGAAAAAAAAATAAAAAATATATACCAGAAGTGTGAAAATCTTCACTAAATTCAACAACAAGGGAGTAGGCTGAAACAAGGCACAAAACAGGACTGCTTTTCTGTTCCCCACTCAAGTATCTTTGCCCACTTGAAGGATATCTTGTGTCGAAGTGAGGGGGAAGGAGAAAGCAAGAAGACAAAGAGAATTCTTCTCTACAATATTATCTAAAAAGACTGCAAAATGACAGAGCCATATGTTTTATTTCCAAATATAACAACCTCCTCCTCTCCCCTCTTCCCTAAATAGGAAGATAAGGTAAAAGAAATTCTATTCCCCAAAGCCCTGGGCGCTAATCACATCTTTGCGATTGTGAAACCTCTCCTCAGGCTCCCCGTTACGGGATTTGGGACAAAACAACGTCATCCACGTGTTGGTGGGAAGAACGTGGGTCAGTTACAGCACAGCTTTATTTGGTTTTTATTTATTTAACCCTCGAGGAATATTTTCTCCACATCAACAAATAAGTGGCAGGGCTGAGATAGGGCACAAGGCTGGAGGAGCAAACGCTGCGCTCTACTGAAGGCAGCTCTCCGTGTAGGTACAGAACCCCAATTACCGCAGTCAGTCGCCACGTCTTCGTTAGCTAATTGGATGCCCATTTGGAGATGCAAATGCTTGATCAAGCTTGAGAAGTGGCTTGAGCATCCAGCCACCTCACGCACAAATGACCTCAGTGTCTTACCACAGGTCTCTGATTCGGCAGATGATGATCCATTTATTCATGGGTTTACAGGCTTGAACATTTCCTGAAGGAACCTGATGAAGGCCGAAAGCTGCTGCGAGATGAGTTAGTGTATATTTCGTTAGCACAGAGTAATGTGATAATAAACTCCATGGCACACAGCTTCTACCCTTTCCTGGTGCTGTTCTGAAGCACGGTCTGCTCTCGAAGGCTGGAGTATTCCCAAAATCACCTGAGAGCTCTGCATGTCCCAGCTTCATTAAAATTAACAGAATCTAAGCACCAAGATTTGCATTGGGTTAATGAATTGTTCCTCCCTCTCAGCTTTCTTTTAAGCAGCCTGTGGTGAGCAAATCTCCCTGTCCAACTGAGTTGGATACCTTTATTATTCTGACAGGATTTCTTCTACAAATACCAAAGCTCCTTCAGCCAAAAATTTGGTACTGGATGGTTCTGTCCAAAAGCAGCACCATTTATGCTGGTGGGACACTGGGTCTTCAAAAAGCCTCCATACTGGTATAATAATAATAATAATAAT
>NW_010169795.1:0-7132 GCF_000695765.1 Mesitornis unicolor
GAGGGGAGCCGCCGGCGTCCCCTGAGGGCAGGGCGGTGGGAAGCCTGTCCCGGCCGTCCCGGGCCTCAGGGCGCTTGGCGGCGCCTGGCGTTGTGCCCGGCCGTACGGGTGCGTGGAGTCCAGAGGTGCCGAAATTCTCTTCCCCTTCCCCCCAGAACTGTCTCTTTTCCCGGTGATTTTTCGAAAATGCAGCTCGTGGTGAAAACGCACTTTTCTGACTGAAAAAATACAACGAAAACTGACACCCGGCAAAAAAAAACTTAGAAGGGCACCAGGCAGAGTGCTACTGGGATCCCCCTGACGTCTGGGTTACCCCCTCTGCCTGACACAGTGCTGGGCGACACCGGGAACCTGGGGTTTAGGTGGTTAATGAGGTAATTTTAATATGTTCATTAAACAAGTGGTTGGAGGGCTTTTTTCTCCATATGCAAAGCGCTTGTGTTGCAATTGAATGCAGAGGGGAGAAATGAATACCGTGCATGTTTAATTTTATTTCTGTATACTTGTGTTTCTGGTAAGACCAAATCCCATTATTAGGTGGCGTATTTTGAAGCGGCCACTGGCTTTTCCCCACTGCTTTTGCTTCAAAATACCCCCAGCTGCTCTGTATAGCCACTTTGTAAACAAATCTTTGCTCATTTCCTTCAAACGCCGAACAGTTTTACTGTTTGAGAATGCTTTACCTTTTTGTCATCGATTTTTTTTGTTAATCAGTACATGCTACTACTATTTTTAATCTTTGTTGTGCACGGAAAATATGTTACGAAATGAGGATGTAAGGCAGTTGTGCGATCTTTACCATGTGGTGCTGCAGTCTTCCCTGTGCTTACACTTTCATCCTTGATGTCAGCATTAAACACCGAAAAAGAGGGGAAAAAAGCCGTTTCAATCAAAATATCTTTTGAGGTTTGATGCTGGCTGTGTTTAAATTGCAAATTGGTGACTTCACAGCAAGTGCGTTGGGTCTAGTTTGAACAAAAATCTTATTTCTGGCCCAGAAGCATTGTGTTGTGGCTGGTGAATAATTTGTATACATCACCAGTAGGTCATCCTGGATGTTTTAGGGAATGGTGCACAAAAGTCTGTAGTTGCATGGTTCTCCTGGCACAGGAATCACACACAATCACAGAATCGCTCGGTTGGAAAAGCCCTCTGAGATCATCACGTCCAACTGTTCCTGTCTACCCCCTAAACCATATCCTTAAGTACCTCATCTACCCGCTCTTTAAACACATCCAGGGATGGTGACTCCACCACCTCCCTGGGCAGCCTGTTCCAGCTTCTGACGACCCTCTCAGGAAAGAACTTCCTCCTTATCTCTGACCTGAACCTCCCTTGGCACAGCTTGGTGCCGTTTCCCCTTGTTCTATCCCCCATCACCTGGGAGAAGAGACCAGCACCCACCTCTCTACAACCTCCCTTGAGGCAGTTGTAGGTGGTGCTGAGGTCTCCCCTCAGCCTTCTCTTCTCCAGGCTAAACAAGCCCAGTTCCCTCAGCCGCTCCTCATCAGGCTTGTTCTCCAGAGCCCTCCCCATCCTTGTGGCTCTTCTCTGAACACGCTCCAGAATCTCAACATCCTTCTTCTAGTGAGGGGCCCAGAACTGAACACAGCACTCGAGGTGCGGCCTCACCAGTGCCGAGTACAGGGGGATGATCACCTCCCTGGACCTGCTGGTCACACTGTTTTTAATACAGGCCAAGATGCCATTGGCTTTTCTGGCCACGTGGGCACAGTGCTGGAAGAGGCAGAGGGAGAGGCAGAGAGAGAAGGAAGAGGCAGATATTGTCTATATTTACATGCATACATGTGATAAAACTACCGGCCTTGGTCAGACGCGTGAAGCAGGGGATGACTGTCGGGCGCCTGATCCTGCTACGTGCAAATCTTGTAAGGGCTGCTTGGCCTTATCAAGTGTGAAAGTGGTATGTTTTGTTTCTGTGTTATGAGGTGTCGTGAGCCAAACCGACTGATTTTGAAACACCGGTGGTGTCCAGCAGAACAGGCTATGGAAGGGGATGCGTGGCATGCACAGTGCCGTAGATCAGTGGTCTGGCTTTGTAGATTTTAGACATCCATTTTACACTGATTTTATTCTGTTTTACAAAGCTTTTATTGATGTCGTTAGATAGTAAGAGTTTACTGAAAACACTAGGCAAGTGAGATGTTGCATTTTAATATGGTGTGTAGGAAAATGTAAATCCAGAAAATGTTATGGGGAAAACTGAGCTAATTGTGTGCAGCTAGAGAATTACCCCTAAAATGATGGTACAGAGCTAACTATGCTATAATTTGCAGGATATACCTAGCTGATACTGCTTGAAGTTTTCAGATCTTATAAATAACCAATGTGTAGACGGAGCAGCGGGGCAGAACTTCAGCTTCTCCGTAGGAAGCAGCACTTTTTGCAGCTGAAAAAACAGCCCGCGCATTTCACCTTGCACCCCAGCCTACACAGGGTGCCACACGAGTTCTCTGTGCGCCTGTTCTCGGCTGCAAAAGGACACTTGTGCGCCTGGCAGCTGCGGGGTAACCGAATGGGTTCTTCAGCTTCTCACGACGATGAGAAGTCAGGGAGATGTGATCGCGCTGGTTTTCTGAGGGCTGCCCTTTCCCACGTGTTTTGGGATTGTCTGTGATGAAGAACTGGTTATGTGTTGGAATGGAAGTGTTCCTTAAAAGTTTACTGTGGCAGGATTCACCACCAGATGGAGATTTTATGCATCAAGTAACATTTGCTTGGGGTTTGTTCCTTCTAGCATATAAACTGTCTTTGTGAAAAATCAGTATTATTTTTACTGCTGTGAGAGTTATTCTAAGCACCCTTTTGGCCAGGTGAAAGCAGTCTGCGGAGCACAGTCTCTTCCTCAACTGCAACATTTTCACACCATCCGAAATTTCTGGAGGAGGTGATTCCAGGACAGCTGTCTGCTCCTGCTTCTGTTTCAGGTTTAGGCGCACTGACTGCTGACAACCCAAGGCAATGCTCTTGTTCTAATAATGGTTTTTCTGAGGAGGGGAGACTGAGGCTTTGCAAAGCCCACTGCGTCTCTTCCTTGCAAGCCGTGTCCAGCCTTTACGCGTGGTTTTCAAAGCAACAAAATCTTCCCAGCAAATGCATTCCCCCCCCTCCGATGACTTTCATTCATTTTATCTATGGTTCAGTGGGAAAAATTAGTAAATTCCCCACTTGTCGTTGGGAATGTTTGCATCCCTGAAGTGAAATCCAGCCCTGCCATTCTAGGACATTTCTTAACAGCTGGAAATGAAGGGATAATTCTGTACATAGTGGAATATAAGATAGTGCAGATTCTTTTGCTCAGGAACTCCACATGACCTGGTTTTGACAAGGCAGGATTCACTGAGTATTACTGCCCTCTTTTGCTGGATGTTTGTTCCTTACTGTGTGAGATGGTAAATGATGATACGCAGCTCATTTTTGCTCTTCTTACTGTTGAGATGATACCTTATTTGAGAATAAGCTCTGTTAATTTAATAATTTACAATCCAAGCCACATAAAACTCTGTTTTGTAACCAAACTTTGCAAGGTGAAGCTGTCATTAGAAAGTGTTAAATGAACGGCAGAGGGGAAATGAGTAATTTTAAGTAACTTGAATATAAAAAGATGAATCGGTCATTTGGAAAACTTTCTGTTCTTCCAGAATTTCAAACTGTAGCTATCAGAAATGGAACTGAACAAATACTTGAATCACCAGATTATATTACACTGTTAAAAAGTAATTTGAAAAGCGGCTTTGCCGTCAGGTGCACCGAATGAATTTCAGGCGCTTTCACCATGAGCCAGGTGCTGTGCGTGTCAGAGAAATGTGCTGAGCTGAACGGCAAGAGGGATTAGGATTTATACTTTGCCGGGGAAAAATAATAGAAGTAAACACGAAGTGTTTATAATATTGCCACATTATAACAATAAATTACCTCCCCAAATTAATGTAAGAATCAAATATTAGGATTTTAAATGCGTTTTTGCTTGTTTGCTGTTTTCTGGCTGTCCTCCCTATCTGGTCTAAGAACCAGAAGTTCTTTGAGGGTGTGCGAGTTTATTCTTATTTTGCATCATATTTGGTGAAAATAACAAAATAATCAACCTTTCCGTTGCACACCTGTTAAAACTGAGTTGTTATGTTATCTTTTAACCTGTTAATAGAAAGTTTTAATGCATCTGAAGCACAAACACACCCCGAGGCTGATGGGTGCACAGATACGATAACAATTCTGGAGGTTCTGAAAATGTTCTTGAAAATCAGAGGACCTTAGGAGGAAGTCGATGTCTTTAAGCTTCTGTCGCTGTCTTCTGCTAATCAGAAGTGTGTTAACAGAAGCGTTCAGTTATGTGGTTGCTCTCAGTTTCCATGTAATCACCCGCTGGGTTGTCTGGCCAGGCAACCGGGCTGCCAGTTCTGTGTCTGTATTCTGTGACCCCATGGAGCGCCCCAGCCACGTGGGCCCCAGTTTCATCGGCTCCCCTGGGTTCTGCTGGAAAACAAAAGTATTCCCTTGCCTGGATTTAAAACAAGGGAGGTTTATTTCTTTTTTCAGGAAAATCTCAGTAGAAATGTGCCTCATTTGTGGGGTTTCTAGACTACTGTGACTTTGGTATTCTTGCCTGGAACACAAAATGAACTCGTTTCGGTCAGAAATACATACAAATCCAGACTATGTGGGATCTGAGTACTGGGCTGCTGTGCACACAGCAAAAATACCATGGACAGTGATTGGCAAGGGACGCTGTGCGGGCGCTGCCTGCCTGCAGGGCCTGTTTCAGCGAGACGAGGAGCATGACCTTGAGGTGGGAGGTCAGTTAAACAGGGCGGCTATGGGCAGGGATCATTGCGTAGGAAAATGGGAGTCTACTTTGTCGTCTGCATCAGTTTGGGTTGATTTGTTTCCTTTTCCTTCAGGAATTATATATTAAAGAAAAATCAAGCAGCACACAAAACCAAGGCAGACGGCATTAAAAGCTGTGGCCGGTTTAGGCAAGACCTGTGCAAGTTTGGGCCCCAATTATTTTATGTTTTTCTTTTCAAAGAAGTTTAACTTTGCACTCCAGCTACTGAAGAAGAAAGATAAAGCCACT
This sequence comes from Mesitornis unicolor, assembly GCF_000695765.1. Taxonomy (NCBI): domain Eukaryota; kingdom Metazoa; phylum Chordata; class Aves; order Mesitornithiformes; family Mesitornithidae; genus Mesitornis; species Mesitornis unicolor. The sequence goes on from NW_010169795.1 coordinate 5,096, forward strand.
GCTTGTGTTTTATTTGGTAGCCAATAGGAGTTCTGGAGGATGCTTTCCAGTGTGGAAGATTGTCCTTCCTGTCATTACCACCTGCTTAGAGCAAATCCCATTCAAAAAACTCTTACCGTGCTGCTGTTTTTATTGATGTCCCCAAGTTCTTGTTTTAATCCTCTAATGTTCTTGACGGATTCAGTTAAAATTCAAAGGCTGGAGTGAAACTGAGGTGAAAAGAGTGACTTTACATTGAATTTAACTAGTGAGATGTGGTGTGAAAAGAGAGACCTATACACTTCATCTGCATCATGGCCAGGTTTCTCCCAGGTTGGCTGGTTTGCTTTGCAAGTTCTCTGCCAGTTACCTGTATTACAGTGTGGCCATAAGGCATCTGCACACTTCTTGGTACGTGGTACACATTGATTTGTCACAAAACCAGAGAGAAAAAGAACACAGAAATTGCTCACTCATAACAGCCAAAATTTGAATCTCCATCTTACCCAAAGCACAGTTGAGCTCTGTGCTTTGGGAGGTGACTAGACATTGAATTCACGTTGTTTTAAATGGAAGTTAACAACTGAAGCCTCAGCAGAATGACTTCCAGAACTGTGTCTTGTTTTTCAGGTGAAATACATTAGTCGGTATTATTCTTTTCCTCATTTGGAAACTTGGTAGTCACAAATTCAGTCCTGCCTGACTAGTTCCTGAAAAACAAGCCTTAAATGAATTAAACTCCGCTTGAAGCGCTCGAGGATGAACTTTTTCCGAAGAGTGGAGATGAATGAGTATGAAGCACAGCATTTTTATCCCATATGACAGGTTAAGTTTGAGCCAGTGGCGGACTCTGAATACTATCTGCCCCAATTTTTAGGTGGCAAGACTTTTAATTCTTTTCTTATGGTGAATTTAAAGGAAAAGGCTATAAATGTAAGCGATTCTTTTTTTGGCAGCCACACTCTGGATCAGATCTGTGGATTCTTTATTTTCATTTTAAATCATTTTTCAGAGACCTTGTTTGGTTACAGTCATCTCTGAGATTTTCTTCCTATCTGAACTGTACATATTAGAATGGAAAATATTTTTCAGACTTGAATGAAGAAAAACAAGTTTTCTTTATTGGCAGCTCCCAGACTTAAACTGCGAACTTCTCTGCTATTGTGATTCGGTTCTCTGGGGTTTTTTTAGCAGAGCCCCTGTTTTTTTCTCCAGGCAGCCTCAATATGCTTTGTATTTCCCATGTAGACATTTGATCACAGTTAGCTCTGAAAAATACGTCATGAGATTTTGTAACTCCCTTACATAAAGAAGCGTCAGCTGACATTTTATCTGCTTGCTGTCATCTCGCTGAACGGCTGAGCTCATGTCAGGGTAATTGCTTCTCTTGTGCCATTTATAATGAGCATTGTATATCAAAACAACCAAAAGGCTATCTTTCTGGGGAAATCCTCCACGGAAAATCCATCCGCGGAGAGAAGAATTGCAAATATTACATTCCTCATTGCAGATGCTGGAATTTTCGTTTAGCTACTTCCTGCTTAACTTTTAGTAAATCCGTATCATCCAGTCTCACGCTCCTTTGTTGTGCAGCTGAAAGCTGGTCTGTTGTTGTGCCGCCAATGCCGTATTTTGTAACTTTCCATCGTTTTCCAGCGCGCTGACTTTAAACTGTAGTTTCAGCATAATGCTTTTTTACGTAAAACACCTCTTTGGGTACCAAAGTTTATGTAGTTTTATTCATTAATCCCATTTCTCATTCATTTTACAGGAAGCAAAAGTTATTTCTGCAAAGAAGAGACTTCCTATTCTATAGGAGGATTTACCCAGACCAATTTACACTGGTGCAAAAACTGCTGTTCCATCCGATAACCTCTGCTCTGCAGGGTTTTGTAAGGTTTTCCAAGAATTCATAGTTTCGTAAGGTGAGTTGCCTTTAGCCACTAAAAGCAGACCACAGATCCTGTAGATAACAGCATTCATGGGTGTATTCATCAAATGCTTAAATATAGGAGCTGAGCACACTGCGATGTGATACAAATGGTTCTTCGTCGTGTA
>NW_010169795.1:7163-30937 GCF_000695765.1 Mesitornis unicolor
CGTGTAGCCAAAACCCAGTCTTTTGTTACGGAGATGTGAATTGTATCTCCCATGTAAACACTCGCTAAAGGAGAAAAAATGAAAAAAGCAGCAGCACTTCAGCATAGACTGCATAAAACAAACCATGATAGGGCTTACTGAAGAGAAGATTGAATGTACCTCCATGTAAAACATCTATGCACCTATATAGGTATGTACACTATATATAGTCTGCATGTAGAACTATATATTAGCTAAATATAACTATAAATCATCTCTATTCAAAGAATAGTATGATCAAGCCCTCAAAACTAAAATTGCACTGCCTAAGTGCAGCTCAGGTACTTCCAATGTGGACATTTGTCCGATGGGATGCTGAGTTTTTTCCTGGAGGGCTTTGACGTGCGAAGCTGTGCAGAGCGATACAGTTCTGTGGGCACTTGCAGTCTGTGTGGTTGGCAGTGACTGTGCAGAGGTGGAGGTATTCAGTCAGGCAGTCCATCGTAAACTTGTGTCTTTAAAGCAATGCTTAGTGCAAGTACTGGGATATCTTTACAAATACCACTTCATCATTCTTTTCCTCTCTCTTAGCTATGGATGAGTTTTCATGAAGTTCTAATATATCACAATAAATTTCCTGTGTGAGAATAATAATTGTGAAAGCTTATGCATACAGTGTAATAGGACTTTTTGTTAGGGCTTTTACATTAGACTTAGAGAATCATAGAATGGTTTAGGTTGGAAAAGACCTTTAAGATCATCAAGTCCAACCATCAAACCAGCCCTAAGTCCTCCACTAGACCATGTCCCTAGACACATCTCATTTTTTAAACACCTCCAGGGATGGTGACTCCACCACCTCCCTGGGCAGCCTGTTCCAGTGCTTGACAACCCTTACAGTGAAGAAATTCCTCCTGATATCCAACCTAAACCTCCCCTGGCGCATCTTGAGGCCGTGAGGCCACATTTTCAATACATGCTGGGACTTTGGTGATCAACAGCAGACTCTCATGAGGTGGATACTCCTACAGCACCTATAACAACATTCGGTGGAGGTTTATTTTGGTGTAAGTCTGTGGAAGCATGAACTGTCCTCAGTTGTCCTCTGGTTTTCAAATGCTGCTTTGCAAGTGTTGCAAAGGTTGCTGTGCTGGTTGCTGTGGCATGGGTGTACTTACTGTGATCAGCAAATTAATTTTAAAGTAGCTCCATTGAGGGTCATGGTGCGATCAAACGAAGCTTGTTAAGTAATGACACTCAGGACTTTGGGAAGGAGGCAGCTCCACTCGGCAGCTTCTTGTTGGGAGCCTTCAGTCAGTGCCCACAGAAGAAGATGCCACCAAGGTATATTCATCATTGAGGACTAGATATGGATTAAACTGTTGATATTAAGAGGCTGAGTTCATTAAAACTGACTCTGGCTCTTCACAGAGCTGGAGGAGTCATCTGGTGTTAGGCAATCAAAAATGTTCCATGACACAAATCTCATGGCAGCTCTTTGGGATGGACGGTGAACTGTGCCTGCACACATCACAGTAAGAGCTTGTACCGCAGAGGGGAGGTTCCTGGGGCAGGTTGTGCCTGGCGCGGGCTACCCAAACTCCCAAGTCTCCTTTCCATGCATCTCCATTTCTAGAGAGAAATCAGGAGTGTTTTCTGATGTTCTTGTAACTTTGCCTCGCTTCCAACATACTTTTACAACTAAAAAAAAAGAAATTAAGAAATAAAAGAGATTAAATTATATTAAATGAGCTGGCTGCTGGAAAAGGGCTCAGAGACCAGATGAAAACTCTTCCTCATGATCTTTTTCCTTAAAACACCTTTAGAAACTCAAGCAAGAGGGTAACTCGCTGCAATTGCTTATTGTTACCAGTGGGAACTGAAGGCACTTTAAGAAATACTGCGAGTTAAACGGCTCAGGTCAGAACAAGAGTTTTAAGCCAGGAAAATTCTGCCAAGAAAATGTATATCTCAGGAGAGAAAATCTGGATAAACTCCTGCTTTTTTTCAGAATGAAATGAGATGGTTATGAAGGAGACATCACATCATGTTACGTCTTGCCAAGACGTATGACTCTGAGCAAAGGCAAATAATTTAGAAATTGTTCAAACGCTTTTATGCTTTTTGAGACGGCCAGTTATGTAGTGCCATAAAAAACCGTCTGGCTCGCTGCGCTCAGCAGCCTCCAAGGGAAGTAATGCTGTTGTGATACTCATCAGGAAATAAAGTCTCGCTGCTTTCAAGTTCTTTTCCCTCAAATTTTCAATTAGGGAAAATGTAGAATGATAAAAAAATACAAAAATAGGAAATAATTAAGAAGATGCAAACACTGCAGTGGCTGTAGGAGATGAGACCCACAGCCCAGCTGGTCTGGGACCTGCCAGGGAAGTCATCTGACGTCTGTTGGTCTCGAGCTGTTAGAGGTTTCAGCCCTGCTGTGAGCAGAACACCACTGCTTATGGCTCCTGTTTCTGTACGGTAGGGAACCAGAGCCCGGGGGACGGCGCCGCTGCAGAGCACCTTTTGCCTGCATGAGCGCCCCTCTGCAAAGAGCAAAACGAGGGAACACCTCCTGGGAGGATGTTTTCTCAGAGAAGTGTATGTGTTTATCTGTTCTGGATGCCAAATTGTCAGTACAGAGGTTAAAGGACTAACTCACATCTAGCTGAACATAGCATTGCTGGTTGTAAGAGAGAGGCGTACGGCCTTCTGAACAGTTTTTATTATTGTACTCCACATGATTTGTCCTCTATCAGGAATTTTGATGGTGTTTCTTTGTGGAGCAATTGTAAATTTGGTTTATTATTGACATGACTCTGTTCCACTATTTTTCTGTTTATTCAGAGGTGGTCTCTAAAATATCTGTGGATTTATTTCTCATCCTGACCCTCAGTGAAGAGAAGATAAACCATACAAACCCAGCTGAAAACATCTCAGCTGGTCTCGTTCAGTTATTCCCACCAGCTGTGGAAATTCTGTGCTGGCGCCCCTCTGGGCCTTGCCGTGTGCTCCTTGCAGGTGGCTCATTAAGCAGATGAGGGCTTTGCAGCGTGTCCTGGCAGTGCGTGTTGGTTTGGGTTTTTGTTTCGCATGGCAGTTTTCCTGGGGTTGTTTTGGACAGAGGTGCCAGAGGCCTGGGGCTGTCAGCCCTCAGCGCAGGCTTGAGGCCAGGCTGGGATGGAAACAGCAGGGTCTGTGTCACCACCCCGGAGCTCTGTCTGGGGAACCCAGTCTGTGCCACTGCTGCTTTCAGCCACCACCAGTTCCTTTGAAGTGACTGCTTCCAGACCATTGCAAAGGCGACCGCAGCCGTGTGAGAGGCCCTCCGTGGTTCCTAGGTCAGCAGGCGGTGGCAGGGCCGACGGGGATTGCCATTCCCTGATGGCTCATGGTGAACTTTTCTTCTTTGCAGCCCCTGAAGAGTTTCAGCTCTTGCTGGGGAAAAAGAATAATTAAAAAAGCCCTATTCTCTGCAGCGTGTGTCTGTCCTCTTGGTGTTTGTAGCCATAGCTCCCATGCAAATAGCTCCCTCATGGTTTGCTCTACCACAGACAACTCCCAAAAGGCTCCTCCACCCTCTTGCCTGGACTCGGTGAACTCGGATGGTTGTGGGTCAGGCCCATGGGCATCTCGGGGTAGCTGTAATGGAAATGTGGATGTGGCAAGCAAGACCTTGTGAACTTCCTCTCGGTGAACTCATTTGAAATAGCTGGTGCCTCCGCACATACCAATTAAGTATGGAGTGTTTCACACCAAGCAGTTCTTAGGTGTTGTAACTTAGCTCTTGGGAATTTTAAAATGTTTATAGACTTTCCAGAGGGTAGGAAAGGGGAGAACTGTTTATGTGTAGAACATTTTGTCGTTTCACTTGGTTGGGAAGAATGGTTAGCCCCCTTGCCTGAGGCTCCTTATCCGCTGCTCTTTGACACTAATGAATGTAAATGGCACAAAGGCAGTGCTGTGAGAAGTCGTATATTACTGTCACACTATGAGCAATACTGAATGGTGAAGGAAAAAGCCCAACAAATGCCCTTTGCACAGCAGTAATTACCAGGTGATGCAGGTAACATCCTTCTTCTATTTGCTGCACTTCACTGTGCATACAGTGTTGTGGTATCAGTTGATTTGTTCCCCACTCCCAAACAAGTCTCTGCAGCTCCAGGGAGATTTGCATTGCGATGTTTTGGATACTCTGTGGGTCTTATCTTGGGGATGGAATGTGTTTGCCAACTACTTGGAAGTCCTCCTCAGCACAAGGCAGTGTAAGATTAATGTGAAATAAAATGCACGTCATCAAAATTTGAACAGTGAAGATGCTGTGGCAGACAGGAGTGAAACAAGCCTGTATGCAGAACCCTATCTTTAAATTGCATCCAGAATCTACCTTTTACGCTGTTAGCAGGCCATCAGCTGCATAACAGTTACCTAACTGTGCAGCTTGGGAACCAGTTCCTGTGCAAAAACTACGACTTTAGGCTTGCACTCATCAAAAACAGTGTTGATTGGGATAATGTGTTTTGTTTTATTTTATTTTATTTTATACCCTAAGCCTGTTTGGATTTCATCCAGGTGAAGATCTTAAAATCTCTCCCTTCCAGGATGTTCTAATTCCAGCTTAATTAGGAGAGTAACTTTCATTTTCCTCTCACTAAATTGTTCCTTCTTGCTCAGATGCTTAACTAAAATATTAATACATTGTTCACCTCCTGTGGATTAGAAAAAGGCTTTTCCACCTGGCACAGCTCTGTCCTTGTCTTAAGGTAAATTTTTTATTCTCACTGTGAACTCCATATTTCATACAGCCATTTTTAACCATCTCTTTTGACGACCCCTGTCTGGGGTCAGTAGCACTATCAGTCTCGATTTTGGGATGGAGTGCTCAGCCCTGAGCTCTAATCCCAGCTGTGCCCAAGGTCAGGCATTCGTGAACAGGAGCACTGCTAGGAAAGCTACAGAACATGTCTTTAAACACCGTGATCTCTGCCATACCCGTACTCATCTCCAGGTCTGAAAGGGCCATTTGAAGCTTGTGGCAAACAACGTGTCCCACATTTGCATGATTCTTATTTAAGATACAGCACAGTGCTTCCTCCTGAGCATGGCGCTTTTTCCAAAGCACAAAAGGTGCTTTCTTTTGACAAGAGCTGGAAGTGTTGTAGTCCCACGGGTGTACAGACTCACCCCTCTGCTCGTCCCATGCGTCTGTCCTAGATGAGCGTGGCTCCCTGCAGAGGGTTTATATGAGGGTGGCTAATGGTTTCTCAGTTGTTTGAGTCGATGCTGGAGAAAATGGGCAGTTATGAAATCACGAAAAACAGAAGCTGGACAGACAGATTTGGAAGGAAGGTTGCTCTTATTTTATGTCCAAGAGCACATCTAGAGCAGGAGGGTTATCGTGCTATGGTGGTGCTGCGGGAGTTTTCAGATACGAGGTGAACCGTGTCCAAAGAGCTCCCAGAGTGACTGTCATGGACTTGTGTAAGGACCCACGTAAAGCATGTCACTGTGTCCTGCACCGGACTGAGGGTCTGATGGATTCCTCTCGTACTCACAAAAGTTATGGGACAAGAAGCTGCCAGTACATTTGGTGTTCATTCATGCAGGATTCATCTGGTGGATTTCATTGGCCAAGAGCTGATTTATTTGCTGCATTAAATATCACTTCAGAAGTAATGCTCCGTTCCTGCTAGTCTGAGAGTATGAGTGATTCTTTTTTTGACTTCTGGAGAAAAAGGAGGAGATAACTGTAATCTCCTTTTCTCCCTCCTCCTGTCTTGTGCCCTCATCTCTTGAGAGTTAGTTATACCTGCTGGGTACTGCAGCTGAGGGGGGAGATACAGATAAAAACCTCTGGGGAAGAAAGAAGGGAAACAAACCTTATTTTACTAACTTAAAAATAAAAGATAATAATTAACACTGAGGTAAACAACACTAGCAGAAATAAATGTTTCATTTAGTTACCGAATAAAGTACCATTAGGCAAATCAGATGACAGATTTGAATAATGTGAAAATTCTACAGGGAGTTAATCCTCAAACAACCCGTACAAATTTTGCGGTAGCGGCAGCCACCTTTCTCATTCTCTGAATTCACACCACCTCCCTTTGTCCGTACGACGTGACACAGAGTGGGAGTTGTGTGACAGAGGATTGTTTGCCTTCTCCAGTTACAAGAACTGCTCAGCTCACCCAGGTTGTCAAAAACCCCACCTCCTGAAAAGCCTGGGGATTACGGCGAGCTGCAAGCTCTGCAACACCAGGTTATTCCTGTGTAGCTGGGAGAATGTCTCCAGTTCAGAGACCGGGCTCAATAAATAATGGGCATGGCTGGCTGATCAGTTTTGGCTCGCTGTTGTTCTTTTGTCTGTTTGACAGCCCAGAGAACAAGGGTGAAAGCTTAGCAAGGCTGAGGATGATTACCTGTGTGTAGGTTCTCTTCCTGCTGTCTTCCCACTTCCTTGTCAAAAAGGAAAAATGTTGGTTTTCAAACTATTTGCCAACTGAAAATGCAGAGCAAGTTGCTTTCAGCTGGGTGTGCACACCTGTGTGATTCAGATGCCGTTTTGCTGAAGTCTGTGAGAGCATACAAGTCATGGATAGCAACGCGTATACCTGCCCTCTTCTATCTCCTCTCTCAGGCTCTGACCCCAACATTTTCCTTGCCGGTTTCCCAGTTTTTTATATTTTACCAATCAACAGATAAACACGCATAAGGCATAATAAAGTATACCTAAACATAAGAAATTGAAAGTAATTGTTAAAAAAGTAACAAGCAGAAATAATATCAAAGTAGTTAACATTTCTGGGAGAGGACACAAGGTTTACCCACAGCACCCAGCGACATCGCTGATCTGCTTGCCAGGGAGCGTAGTTAGAGAGGGCTCGTTCGAGTGGGGTCAAAGCACATGCAGGCTGCTGCAGTCCACCTGAGTAGCCCTGTAGGAACTACTGCGGTGTAACTGAAACTGGGACAGCCTTTTACATTTTTCGTACTCATTTTAGATGTAAGCAAAAAGATGAAGGTTTTCCTTCGGCACACTTGTTTTTTTAGACAATGATGCTATTGGATAAAGGATCAAGTATGGATAGGTAGGGATCCAGTGCACAGGTATGACTGGTACACATGCTCTGTTGGGTCTAGCCGGGCATATTTCTCTTCTGTAAATATCTGCTTGAGGTTAAAAATGTGAACACTGAGACTAACAGGTCATAAAGAGCCCAACACGCCTCTGCACAGCTTTTCAGGGCAACCAGATTTAGAGGAAAATGTCTGAGAAAATCACAAAGACTAACAGATATTTGACAGGATAGAAACTAATTACCATCAGCTCCCAAAGGTACAGGAGACACGGCCAAAACCCAGCACATCCTTGTCAACACCAGCTGAGCACAGGAGCTGCGACTGAGACCTGGCAGCCATCGTCCCTTGTCCTTTGTGTCGCTGAAGGAAACCTGGCCACACAGCCTTGGTCATTCTTGGTGTGTGAGTGCTGGTCAGACTACCTGAACACAGACATCCCAGTGCTTGCCATCCTGTGGGCATGAGAGCGTGAACACGAGTAAATGAAATCAGCTTTGCTTGAAAACAAAGGCACCTTCCCCTTCTGTAAGCTCTTACACTGAGCTTTGATCCATTGTTGCAGTAATGTGATTTCCTCCACACTTTGGTTTTCAAAGGCAGCAGAGGTTTCTCGTACCTATTACTTGGGTGACTTGGGCTTTATTAGGCCTTAGCTTTTTCAGAGAAAGATGTTTTATGTACTGATTTTTCAGTGACAAATTTATTATTCATTTCACTTAGCCAAGTCTTTAAATGCCTTTCGAAAAGCTTCTGTGAAGTAGTGGTTCTCCTTGTGCTGACCCATTACAACTTAAAAATGGGAAAGATGGAGGCAAAATAAGGTTGGTCTTGTGAAGGGCTTTGATTTAAACACATCCTGTGATGATCTACACTGCAAGTGGCAAAAACTCATCCCCAGGCTTTAACACACAGCATTACGGTGAGGAAAAGCAGTTTGCCGTTGTGACAGTGCGGACAGAGTGTAAAGGGCAGTCCATGAATTTGACAATCCCTTGGTGAATCTGATTACTCAATGCTGACTGGAACTGACCTACCTAGCTCTAAGGGGCCGTGTATCTCTGTAAAGGTAACAAAAACAGGAGACGGAGCAAGTGGGATCCTACTGGAAAAGCTTAGACATAGCCAAACCTGGAGAAAATGGAACGGGAGCTTGTTGAGTTACTAACACAAAACCCAGAGCAAAGAGAATGTAGGTGAATGTATTCTGTTTCAGATTTCTGTGTGGTGCTTCCTCTGCTGTTCCAACCTGTGACTCGTTCAGTTTAGGGGAGGGTGAAGATCCATCTGTGTATTTCCATACGCCAATCATAGATATTTATGTTCTGTGTTTAGGGTTAGAGATAGTTACTTAAGGAGGTGTATTCTTAGGAGAAAAAACACTGCTTTCCTCTATACCAATAACATAGGAACGTATGGATCATGTAAATGTTCTCAAATCTTGACCTAATCACAGTCTCAAGGCTTCTGTCATTTGTGGCTAAGAGTCTCACTTATTCTAACAGAACATGGAAACAAAAGAGGGTTTAATTTAAAAGAAAGCATAATAGGAAGTGAATAATTATTTTGCATGTTTCTAGTTTGTCTCAAATTTTCCTGCTTGCCTTTTATATGTGAGGCACTGCGTTATTGTGTTAAGCTTTATCAAAGATCTCCCTGAGGAAATGCAACAACCGGGATAAATGAGCCCCTTCTTTCAGAACTGGAAGGAGGAGGATGATTGTGAGAATAAAATCAGGGTTTTGCCATTAGCTCCACTTGCAACCTGGTGAGAATCATTCAGGCTCCTGTGCCAAATTCCTGAGTGTAACACAGGAGAAAAGCAGGACTTGTGTGTCACCGTTGCCTCGTCCTCCGGGCAGGGACACTCTTCTGAGTTCCTGCAGAATGAACTGCAAATAATGTCCCTGTTGTAAACTTTGCCTCGTCCTCCGGGCAGGGGCACTCTTCTGAGTTCCTGCAAAATGAACTGCAAATAATGTCCCTGTTGTAAACCACTGAAACCATTGAAGGTTTGTGATTGTAAACTTGGGACATTAGGTGTGATTTATGCTCACTGGCTTGGCCCTCTTCGTACATTTTCAATGAAGATCAATTTTCAGGTCCCTCTTGATGTGTGCTGAGAAAGGATCTGCAAATGTAGTTGTACTTGGAGAAAAAATTTTTGGAAGTTCTCAAATGGTCTAAATTTAAAATGTAGATGAATACTGTGCCTGATGCATGGCTGTTGTCTGTCTACCTTTGGTAGGTAGGTGTGATTTAATGACTCAGCTTTCTGCCTCCTGTGGGGTATTTGTGTATTAACAGCAGCACTAGGTGGCACACAAGGTCAGGTCAGAGCACCTCGCTGCGGGAGCTGGGGTTTATCTGCTCCCTTGGATCCCCAGCTGGAATGGCCACACGTGTGGTGTAGTGTATGGGGAAATAAATGGGCTTTTGCGTTTGTTTTCAAGTAGCTGGTTTAGCTGTAAAGACTTTCTTTGGCCTCACTAGCTTCTCGTTTTATACTGGTTGGTGCTGAGAAGCTTGCAAAGCAACTCCCTAAAAAACCCACCCTCGCCTTACCTCAGTGCACAAGGGTGCTCAGCGTGCACCCAACGACTCCAGGCAGATTCACTGAGAGCTCCACATGCTGCAGTACCCCTGAGCAATGGGATGGACCTAAAGGGGTGAAGGCCCCAGGTCTGCAGTTGTCTTGATTACTTAGGTCTGTTGAACCTAAAGCTGAATGTAAAGTTGCAGATGGGTTTCTGATCACTGGCAGCCTTGGCCAAACCTGATGTATGAAATTCGAAGCAATGCATCTAAGGAGAAACTGTCTTAACTGTACTTATTAAGAAGGATGTTGAGATTCTGGAGCGTGTTCAGAGAAGAGCCACAAGGATGGGGAGGGCTCTGGAGAACAAGCCTGATGAGGAGCGGCTGAGGGAACTGGGCTTGTTTAGCCTGGAGAAGAGAAGGCTGAGGGGAGACCTCATCACCACCTACAACTGCCTCAAGGGAGGCTGTAGAGAGGTGGGTTCTGGTCTCTTCTCCCAGGTGATGGGGGATAGAACAAGGGGAAACGGCACCAAGCTGTGCCAAGGGAGGTTCAGGTTAGAGATAAGGAGGAAGTTCTTTCCTGAGAGGGTCGTCAGAAGCTGGCACAGGCTGCCCAGGGAGGTGGTGGAGTCACCATCCCTGGATGTGTTTAAGGAGCGGGTAGACGAGGTACTTAAGGATATGGTTTAGGGGGTAGACAGGAACGGTTGGATGTGATGATCTCAGAGGGCTTTTCCAACCGAGCCATTCTGTGATTCTGTGATTCTGTGTGATTATTCAGCGGTGGATCCTAAAGCAGGTCCCTCTGAGGAAGACACTGTGGGGCTCCCGTACTCTGAATATTTGAAGCCACAGGAAAAATTAGAAAATGTTAAAGACTAATGTAAGTGCTCTACATATGAAATAATTATTAGTTTGTTTAGGTTCGTCTGTGCTCAGTCCCAGCTTGATGGGTTTTCACGCACAAGTCTGCATGACATCCCTCCTTCCAGGGTGGCTCTGCTGAGCCATGTGCTCTCTGCAGCTTGACATGTTGGCTGGGTATGACCTCTGTTTCCTATCTACTTAGGTATGTCTCACTTCCTGCAAAGGTTTTAGCTGTATCTTGTATCTCTTGTAGTGAAAAACACGGTGCAGTGGCATTTATGTCTTAGGTATATGCCTGTCACTATCGAAAAGATCAGATTTCTTCAGGCAAACGAAGAGAAAGGAGTGGCTGAGCAGGGCCACAGCTCAGAAGCTGCGAGGCGTCAAGACATGTCAGCGGATTAATCATCTGAGAAATGAGCCAAGAGTTAAAGCTGATAACCTAGCCAAGCCATCTTTCCACATGGTGAAGAGCTGGACAGGACTGTGTCCTGGGGAAACAGCCAAGAATCGTGGTCTTTGGTGAACATTAGCAAGGTGGAAATTAAATCCAGAATCAATTAGGACGCAGAGGATGATGAGTCAGCTGAGGCAGGGACATTTTTGCTTTACAGAAAAGCAGCTGGCTGCCAGAGAGTGATGAGCATCCTGAGGGAAAGCATCATTCTTAATCTTCCAGCTTCGTTAACTACAGTTCGTTAGATGTGAGCAGGTCCAGTTGTATAGAGAAAACCTCAGTTGGTACGTATTTCTCTTTTGGTTTCTTTTCTCTTTCTTGGTTGTGAGTAATTGATATTATACACAGTGATGCAGATGGTGTTTGTCTTGCTTTGTGTGTGTGTTACTGGCCCATACGGTACTGGACAGATGTACTTACACTGATAGAGAGAGAGTGTGTGTGTGTGTGTGTGTGTGTGTGTGTGGCACATCCAGCCACATAACCATGTACTTCGAGGATTTTCTGAGAGTCCAGTGTGAAAACAGGAACTTGGTGTGTCTGAAACTATAGCTCGAATTCCAACCTGGGCAAGAAATCTGTAGTATGTAATTTCTGAAACATCTGGCTGTAGATAAAATTTTAGACAAAATGTAGGTAAAATCTTTAACCCGTGTTGGGACTTGTGGTCATCTCAATTGAGATGTAGATGATTTCAAGCTCATAAACCAAGTGATTCACATGGATGCGGAGGCTTTGTGCGGTGCAGATGGTTTCAGAGTGGCACCATGCTCTGTGGATCCCATTTGCAATCAAAGAAGGTGAAATTAATGATGGCAGACTGGTTTCCTGGCCTTCCTTCTCATCCTTCCCTCCTACGTTTCCATCCAATCACTCCAGTGTCTGGATAGGAAAGTGGCACAGGTATTTCTCTAATTTGGGAAGGCAGTTCAGGACCATGCACGTGTGTGCCGGGCAGCAGAACCAGGCATTGCACAACGCCAGGAAAAACAGACAGCGCTGCTCTGGCATCGAAGAGAAGCAGTGTACTTTGCTAGAACAAACAGTTCCCTATTAAGACACGGTGCAAACACAGGGGTGTCCTCCTTGAAAGTCTTTTAATTCTGTAGAGCTTTTACCACAGTGCTACATTTAAATTGGAAATATAATTTCCATTTAATTATGAGCAAAGGAGCGGTTAGAATTTTCTGTCTAATCTTTCCTGGCTGATGACGGTCTGTGTCTGCTGGACTACTCGGTGTTTTCTCTCTGAGTCATTACACTTGTCTGGCAGATGAATAAAATGTCCTGTGTGTGTAAAAAACTTACAAATCTACGGATAATGGGTATTCCCAGCATGAAATAAGGGTGCTGTGTGAGGAGTAGGAGTTCAGTTATTTCTACTCAAAGCTTTAGTAAGCACATCAGGAAGAATGGGTTTACTCTGAGAACCAGTGTTTTCTGACAGGAAAAGCAAGGGCCATTACCCTGGATTTTAAACTGTGCTGAGCTTTAACTGCAGCAATTGTGAGCTTCAAATTCTTGCTCGGTTCTTAGAAGTGGTTAAACATCTTCGTATTTCACACTGAAGAATAAAAATTTCACAGAAGAATACATAGAGCAAATGGGTGTGGATCTGAGATGTATTTTTAGGAATTTGGGAGTGAATCAAACTTTCAAAACTTTGGGTGTTGTTTGGTTCAAGCTTGGGTTAAAAATGCCACTTCAGACCCAGGAATACTAAACTGCCCTCCAAATTCCTGGCAGCCCTTCTTAAGGGACTTTTACTAAACTGGTGGCTAAAAAGATGACAGCATACTATGAAGCGAAGTGTAAGTAAAACATTGTCAAACGAAATAAAAATGAAATCCTGCCATCTCAAGTGCAAAACTGCTTGAAATTTTCAGTATTCTGCTAATGGGTTCATGAACAGTAAACCAAAGGTAATCAATGACACTGGTTTACTTACAGAACTAAATACCCAGCCAGTTGTTACTTGTAAGTTAGTCAATTATCTCTAAGTTAGTAGCAATTAAATTTGGACCTTTGGGAAAAAAAATGTAATTCCTAAACTGCTTTGAGAAGGATTATGATTAGTTTTAAACCGAGAAACTGATTACTAGTGGTGGCTTCATAAGACAATATTGCATTCTTTTGAATTCATGGTAATTCAAAAAAAAGGGCATACAATTCAAAGATACTACGTTTTGTTTCTCTTCTGCTGCTGGTTTTAAGCTTCAGAAGGGCGAAGCGTTACAGAGGTCTGTATATGGAGAAGTTTGACACTAAATGGCAGGAAGCTGCGAGCACAGGAAGGCATAAAGTAAATGTGCAATAACGAATAGCTGAAGAAATCAGGACAGAATTACACAAAATGAAATTCAGGATGCTGACTGCAAAAACGTGCAACCAAAAGGAAATAATCTGAAAAGTATAGAGAGTAAATGAGAGAAATAGGGAAAGAATTGTGCCATTGAAATTCTGGTATTACAATTCACAGCAAGTTTGTCACAAATCCCCAGAACAACCCGGTATGACTTTGGGGTTGGTCTCATCACACACTGGAGTGGGAAGTAGCCGTTTTTAGTGCACTTACACCTAGATCACGGCATTCCCTTCTGAGCTGAAGACAGCTGGAAGAGGTTCAGAGCAGACCCAAGAATAAAAACGGTAATTGGCTGGAACGTTTGGGTTATGAGAGGAATTAAGTAGGTGAATGTACTGCATAACTTGGCTAATGACAGCTCACTGGGCAGCTAACTATCTATGGACATTGGCGGATGAAAGAAGAGTTTCAGGTGTCTTTAAAAATAGCAGGCAAAGTAACGGAGGAAGCATTTGTCTGGGTGAAAGGGAGGGGATCCTGTAACAGTGATGGCTTGCAGGCCGTCGCATTCAAGTGGTGGGAACATGTGCGGGTGCTGACCGGCACAGGAGGAATGGGGAGGAGGTGGCCTGGTGGTGAGAAGCAAAGCAGGCACAGACAAGAGGCAGGAGAGGAGGAAGAAATGAAATGTCCTACTCTTTCCATTTTGCAGCCGTGCTTGGCCAGTCCCCCCATTAACGTGCTGGAACTGGCTTCTGGAGGATGACTGCTCTGAGCAGCGGTGGCTTCACCAGAGCCTCTCTAGGCCCAGCTTGTTTGAACATCTTATCTCAGCAACTGAGAATTCATTCAGTCCTGCTTAGGACACACATTCCAGATGAATGACAGCAGGTTTTTAGTTAGCAGCACACATATTAATTGTCTTTTTTCAAGTGATTGGTAGCTGTGATGCTAAGAGAGCCTGAATTCAAGGTTGGCCTGGGACCAAAGGGGATGCGTGCCCATCCAGAGTTGTTAGAGCGAGAAATGCCCATTGCCTGCAGTGACACCAACTAATGGGATAGTCATTTCAGAAAGAACATACCAGGTCTGTTCCTTCGCGATGTGTTATATTCCTGACGGGCCAACAGAAGAGAAATCAGAAGGAAGGAAAAATAAAATAGGAAGAAATCAGAAAAGAATAAGAATGAGAACGTAACTGGAAAGATGGAGTATGAGTGGAAAAGGCTTATGGCAGAAGGATTTGTTTGGTGACCTTTACCCATTGGTGGTGTTATAATAAATTCTAAGGAAATACACCTAGGAGTTGGTTGTTTGAAACGAATAATGGCCCAAAAAAGCAGTTTGCAGCCTTAGGCAAAGCTTAAAACCAAAGACGTAGCAAATTAATCATTAACCACAGGAATAATTTGTTTTCAGCAGTTTATTATAAGAAGAGCAGTGTTTTAATGTCATGTGTGAGAATTATTACTCAAGCTTTAGAAATTTATCCTGGTTAGGCTTAGAATGGTTTACACATATGGAATGGAGAAAGGATTTTGTCTTGAAAAAATGAATGTGTGAACATGAGAATTAATCTCCCTGAGGGAAATGCCAGATCCCACAGGATTTTGGACGCGTGTAGAAGGTGGCCATCTATGACCCATTTGAGACCAGCCTCTAAGCATACGATTAAAATAAAGCATATACTTACATTTCTTTGACGTCAATGGGACTTCAACAGGGCTTAAGTGGTGTCCTGATTAGAGAAGCTTCCATCACCTCATACCTCTGCTGATTTAAAACTGGACTGAAACAAAAGTCCTTCAAGCCTGTGTGCCCTTTCATGTGGTACTGAAGTGCCACTGGCAGATATGTGCACAGTGGAACAAAAATGCAGTGTCAAGTCATCCTGAGAACCAGAGCTAGCTGGATTATTTATTGCCAGTTTTTATATAGCTTTTGAACAATTTCCTGCAGAGGAAGCTTCATCTGGGGATGCACAGTAAGATGTTTCATTAGGAGAGAGGCAGCAGGGAAGATTTTTGTGTTCTTTGAATTAGATGCCGTCCTGCCACATGAGGAGGGAAAGAAGAGGTAGCCAGCAAGGAAACAAGAGTGTTATTCTGATAAGCATAATGCTGGAATAAGCTCCATGTTCTTGGCATCAGATTAGAGGGAATGCTGGTACAAACTGTGCTGAACTTGCTGTCAGATCCCGTTTGCTGTTGAGCCAGAAGAGTTCTGCTTGCTGAGATTTGGGTATTGACAGCGCTCGCTGAAGGCTGGTAATGATTTATGTTACTTCTGTAGTTTGAAAAACAAAAAGGCAAGCAGAACAGAAGGAGAAAGGCCAGGGTCTGTAACCCCCAGATGAAGAATGCCGCTGTAGTTCAGGGACCTGGCTATGCTCAGTGCTGTTTTCCCAAGTGCAGCTATGCCAAACTCCACCAGAGAAAAGGTGGCACAAAGAAAAGATGAATTCTGAAAACGTCTCAAGCACAAGAACTGTTTTGTTCTCTTTTGTTTTGTGCAACCTCACCATTTCTAATAATGCGCGTGCCTGAGTTGTGTGTCACCATCACCCGGGTCTTGGTGAAAGCACCACTGCAGTCAGCCTTGCTCTTCTCACGTGTTTGATTCACTTGGCTGCTCCTCCACGCATCCCGACACAGGACTGTGTCCTGCCAGTAACGGGCTGGTTTGTCACACTGAGACATTCCCCTGTCCCACGTTAACAAAAATAGAGTTTGTACTGCAAGCTGCAATTATTTTTTCTCCAGCTGTTTTACTTGGCAGCTTTGTAGGAGTAAGGCATCTTGCACTGATGGTAAACACACAGTTATGTCCCTTAAGAGAATTTAGTTTGGACATATCCAGGAATGTGAAGAAGCACAATAATTGAAGACTAAGCTGTTGCACCCATTTAGCCCTTGACCAGGGCTGATGCTCTATCAAATAATGATATCCTCTGCTAATTCATGTACAAGGTTTGTTTTCTTTGGCAAATTATTGTCTATTTTCCAGTAGATAGTGATACTTGTAAGGGACAAATAAACTAAGCATGAAGCTAAAGGGTGTTTCAAACATTGCAACACTATTCTCTGATATATTTAGGCTCTTTTTCTGAGATGGGGGTTGCAGCCTGTTCTTTTCCAGGCAAGAAAGCTGTTTTTCTGCCCTTCTGCAGTCTGATTTTTGATTCTCCCCCGAGGCAGTGGGTAAGTGAGGCTTGCAGTTTAACGGCAGGATAGTGGAGGGAGGCTTTCCCAGAAGAGTGAGAAACACCGCCTGGTGGGGAGGAAGCCACCATATTCGATGGGACGGTCACACCTTCGTTCACTGCTGCCTCGTTGCCGTTGAGCAGCAGCATGTGCTGGAGAAAAGAAAACAAGAAAAGGTGGTGTGGTTTAACCCAGCAGGTAGAGAAACACCGTGCAGCCGCTCACTCGCTCTCTCCCACCCCCTGTGAGAGAACTGGAGGAGAAAGGTCAGAAAACTCATGGGTTGAGATAAAAACAGTGTGATTATTGAACTAAGTTAGACAAAACTAACAATAATGCATTGTAATGATAATAATAGGAACAATGATAATAAAACACATAAAGCTGTACTTAACTCACAGAGAAGCTGCAAACTGTGCTCTCCCAGCAGTGAATATTAGGTGAGATACTAAACAGTGCGAGCACCACGGCTCCAGCAGAAGCATGGGTGGAACAAGGCATGTTTGGTGTCTGCCTGCAGGCTGAAATAGCCTCTGCTGTGTAGGTTCCTGCTTTGGAGCGTATCTCTAGAATTAAAGCAATAACTGAAGGTTTAAGAGAATGAGAGAAGGTATAGGAAAATTACCCAGGGTCCATTTGTAACTCAAAGTTGTGCAAAAAGGAAAATCAGGATATTCCTAACACCCAGGTTCTGAGACTTGAAATGCAGATTTTTCTCTTGCTATACTGGGTTGCCCAGGTTTGTTTCTGGAACTGTAAAAAAATATTTCTGAATTAATGACGTTTATCAGCTCTCCCTGTTCATCTCTGTGTTGGTTGCTTTGAGTATTTCCAGGTTTTACTTCTATTTCTTAACTTCTACTTGCAAAAAAGCCGACTGCCAGTGTGTTATTTTGAGGAGAGTGACAGATTGCTGCTGGGCAGGGTGATGTTGGTGATGTTTGCTTGCTCTTAATGTTTTCCAGCCCTTTCTGGGAGCAGATGTCTTTAATCATCAGAGTATTTTATTTCAGAAACAGATAATAGAAGTATTCTTAACAGTACGTACCGCTAACTGCCAGGGTAAGTTTGATCAGTAACAGCTACTCAGAAATTCAGCTTTCAGACAGTGAGAAGTCTTCAGCTTTCCTCTTATTCTGGAGTCCCTTTGGCCATTTAGAAGATGAAGTTTCTTAGTGGGAGATGTGTAAGTCTGTGTAATCTCTGAGAAACAGCTGGCTCCTGATTTTCTTGTTTTCATTTGTACGTTAAGGCAAACATTTAGGACATGTTTGACTTCCAGATGATCTGTTCCTTAGAGTGCAAAACAAAGACAGAGCCAGAGAGAGACAGTTTTCTCATTCTGCAAATGCAAAAATTGTTCACTTTTGTGTGTGTTCTGCAAATTTGCACTCAAATCTTCCCAAGCTTCACAGATTGCAGGTAGATTGGTTTTTTCATTATTAGATGCTTGGCACCAGACAGCGTTTGTACGTTGAGGTTCAGCTGTTCTGCAAGTATTTTGGAAATTCAAAATCAGCCTCAGCACACCAAAATATCTTCATTTCCTTGTATCAGAACAGGACTGCGGGTCCGTAACTCTTACTGGTAGAACAATTTCCTATTTGGGTTTAACTTGCTTTACAGTGTTTCTTTGTGGTTAGGGAATAATTTTATGTGCTTTGATTCTGTCATAATAATAGAGCAGATCTAGGGCATTAGGAAATAAGGTTCCCTCATAGTTGAAGACTCTTTATTGGTGTCCAGGACCTTTACTGAATATGATAACACATTAAACAAACAAAGCTACCTCTCTGCCTCGTGTAGTTTCTCATATTGATCTTCGACGTAGGTTTTTGATGTCTATCAGTTTATGGACACAAGACAAATGCAGTAACATCCAAGAGAATGATGGCAAAATAACCTGAAGAGATTAAAGCAGGATTTATCAGCAGAAGTTGCAATACTCGGCAAAAACATTTCTCAAGAGCTTGTTCACATTTGTCTGTCACACCTGGGTTCCTGGCAGGGAGCGCTCCCTGGAGAACTCTCTGCTCCCCAGCAGCAGGCAGCGCTCTTTGGAAACAGCACCTGAGATTGTCACTGCTCCGAGGTTTCCATGATGATTTCTCATGGAGTCTCTCCTTGCGGTCACAGCAAAGCTCAGGTTCATTTTAGTCAGTGGAGAAGCAGAAGAGTAATGGGCATTGTGAAAAAACCCCATCCCTTTAGCATGCAGGACAGATTGGAAATCTGGCCTTAAGTAACAAAGGCAGCGGAGAAGCCTGGAGTTGAAATGTTCATTGAAGGGGATGCAGCTGAAAAAATGCTCAACCTTCTTACTGCCACACGTTTTCACTTCCTTAACTGCCTGAGCACATAGCTCCACTACAAACAGAACTGTATTAGAGCAAGAAAGACATTTCTGGAGTCTTTTAAATGTTTAACTGAAAGAGACTTCTTTACTGCAAAAGAAGAAAGACTTAAAAAATACTTCAAAAGAAAATTTAATGCCACAATGAGCCATTGGAGGTTTGCTTACAGTGGTACGTTACAGTAGAGGAAATTTTGTCATAAATAGCACAGTGAGAATCTTTGCATCACGCACACACACAAAGGGACATTATAACACAAGTGCGCTCATTTAGGAGAGGAAATGTGCAAGTTACCCTTTAACTGGAGCGTTACCTTTGAGGAACCTGAATGAAGCATGCAGAAAACCAGTGACCTGTGGTGTTATTAATAGCGTGTCAAGAGAATGTTTATTATGCAGTAATTCTCAAAAGGGCAAAGAAAGTTATCCAAACACCACCTTCAGCTTTTCGATGGAAATATTTTATCTCCCGAAAAGTGCCTCTCAAATATAAACTAAGGGTTCCTTTCAGTTTTCTTCTGATTCTTGTGTGAGTTCTTGGCAGAAAACATCCTTTGTTGACTGAACCTGAGCTCTCCCCAGGACACTCAAGCACAGCAAGTGTCCAAGCTGCTCCACACTGCCAGTGTAGGAAACTTATTGCTAAAAATGCCTTTTCTTTTTCTCAAATCATGCAGTTTTCCAGAAGTCTCTTTGCACACAAAACACTTGCAAAAAATAGAATAAGCAGTGAGTCCTGCAAATCCTTATTCCCAAGAACAACAGCATTTTATTCATTTGGACAAACTCCATGAGTAAAGGTTCGTCAAGCTTATTTTAATTTCTGTGTTGATGCATTTCTTTCAGACCACGAAGTATTAATTAGTTATCGATTGTTAGTTTTAATTTCAAAGTGAAATGTATTTCATACAGTTTTCTGTTTACACTGTCTTTCTCTGTCCCTTTAGATGCATGCAAGGTGGAGCAGGAGCACTGAAGGGTGATAGCGAATTGAAGGAGATCTAATTCAGTTAAAAGCATCCATCCTCCGTAGAGCAGAAGTCAGTCAGATTCTCACAGTGGACCCCATTCTGGGGGGTGGTTAGAGGGAAAGTCTTAGTTAAACGCTTTTGGGATACATTGGTAACACAAATATAAGTGTAGCAGATGTTGAGCTGCTAGTTTGGATGTGTGCACTTCATTCCGTGTCCCTGCGAGCCCACTACCCGGTGTTCTACTGATTTTATTAACGATGGTCGTAGGGCAGAGCTGAGACTTCTAGACCCGTGAGCTCGTACTTCTTCCCTGGCAATATTAAATTATATCTATAAATATGTGATAACAATATAATTTTTTCAAAGGGAAATCATGCCTCACAAATCCACTTTGAGGATGTAAACCACCCTTCAGGTGAAGGGGATCCAATGAACTAGGATTTTTGAAAAAGAAGGTCAAATATCCACAGTCCTTTCATGGATTAATAATTGCTTAAAAGAGGGGAAAAAGGATAGGAAGGAGTGTTCAGTTCTCATAACTGAGAGTGATAACCAGTGGAATCTATTGCTGGAGCCTGTCCTATTTATTGTATTCATTCAGGGGAAAAAAAGGTTTAATAGTGAAGTAAGCAGCTCAGCAGCCAGCAGTTATTGTGCAGTGCACACACACAGACGCAGATCCAAATTCAGAATTACTGTTCAGGAAGGAGAGCCGGTCATCGCTGCGGCTGGCGCAGCAGTCAGCAGAAGGCAAGTAGGAAGTGAAAAACAGTTAGGAGGGAAACAGAAAACAGGCAAAATGACTGCTAGTGGATGAACTTACAGTGAGCCCGTGCTTTGGATGGCGCGTGTCATTCAGCCCTATTGCAAAGAACGTTGGGATTTCTAGATGTAGGAAGGTACAGAGACTGAAAGTATTCCATCAAAAGTACCAGACAGATATGGTAAAAGTTGTGTCCACAGACAGCTATTTAAAAATCATGGTGCAACCCCGAGAGGAGGAAATCCGCAGCCTGCACATCGCTGCTGGGGAAAGGAGCACCTTGCACCCTTTCGGAGGAGGAAATCCGCAGCCTGCACTTCACTGCTGGGGAAAGGAGCACCTTGCACCCTTTCTGGCTCATGCATTTTTTCCTGCAGTCACACTGCTGGTCACAGTCAATGACAAGATACTGGGCGAGAAGGAAGGTGGGAAATTACAGTGAGGAGAGCAGACCTTCAGAATAATGAACTCCATACGGTTCACGTTGTTAAAATTATTTTCTTCTCTGTTGCTTCTTTTTGTGACTGATTTTTGTTTGGTCTGAGGCAACTTTACTTACTTCTATAATGTAAGATTTTCTTCTCTATTGCTTCTTTTTGTGACTGATTTTTGTTTGGACTGAGGCAACTTTACTTACTTCTATAATGTAAATGGTACTCCAGGGTATAACCATAAAATATTCAGTCCTGCACTCATCTCCTCTGAAATGAACGCTTTTAAGTGGTCCTAGTGTAAATAAGATCAGCTTTAGTATATAATTATTCTAATTTGTTGAAAAGTCAGATGATTGTCCTGTCAAGCATATGGCAAAG
This sequence comes from Mesitornis unicolor, assembly GCF_000695765.1. Taxonomy (NCBI): domain Eukaryota; kingdom Metazoa; phylum Chordata; class Aves; order Mesitornithiformes; family Mesitornithidae; genus Mesitornis; species Mesitornis unicolor. The sequence goes on from NW_010169795.1 coordinate 28,495, forward strand.
AAGCTGGTGATACCATGTGTAAGTTTTAAATAACGTAAAGCCACCTTGAAACATCAACTGCTGTGAGAGTACTTGAACTGACCTGGGAGTTCACCAGCGGGCTGCGCACGGCGTTGAGCCGGCCCTTCGGGCTGCGCTGCTCCGTGGGAATCCCAGCGACGCCACTTTTCCACAGGCACAGCTGGTCACCCGTGGAGGATCCAGCGTGAAGAACAGCTCTGCCTTCAGGGAGGGGAGCGAGGAGTCAGCTTCTTCACAGTGGTGCATGACAGGGAGACCTCGGACAACGGGCAAGTTGAAAGAGGAAGGGTACAGAGTGGATTTGAGAGAAACTTGTCCTCACAAGGACAGTCCAGCTGGGGCACAGGCTGCCCAGAGAGGTGGTGCCATCTCTGTCCTCAGAGGTTTTCAAGTTTCCATGGGAAAGCCCTGGGCAACCTGGTCTGACCCCAGAGCTGCCCCTGCTTTGAGCAGGAGGTTGGAACAGAAACTTCTTGAGGCCCCTTCCCGCCCGAGTTATCCTATGATCCCATCATTCCATGAGGTCAGACATAACAGATATAATAGCAGGCAATGACAGAGACCAACTCCTTCCTTAATATGAAGGTTTCACCTGATGTGCTGCACTTGAGGCTCTCAGAAGATATTTCAGGATTGCAGGATTGTGTCTGAAACACACTGTTAGCGCTGCTAAAATAACTGCTGTTATTTTAGCCCTTTATGTTTTCTTCCGTAACTGCCATGGGAGACTTGGCCACAACCCCAGAAAGCCACTGTGTAGGTGGTAGGAGGGACAGAAAGAAGAGGTCTGCCACGGCATCAGACACCTGAGCAGAATTCCCTCTGAATGCACATTGTCCTCATTTGCAAAATGGAAAGGCCTCCAGAACGATTAGTTATTTTTGAATGATAGGGGAGATGTTTGCATGTGGATGTGGGGGAGTAAGTGCAGAGGCAAACTGGCTTAGAGGAAATGTCCGTTTTCTGCTGTACTGATACAGCTGATAAATTCTCTTAGAGGAGCAAACTGGAAATTAAGCATGCGTTTATTCTGCCAAATGTCAATGACAGGAGGCACCTGGATAGCTGCTGCTGGCTGGGAACCCAGCTGTAGGCAGGGACCCAGATAACTCTTCAGGTTGTGCAAGTGATAAGCAAATGGTTATTTTTCACTAGAAGCAACCGTAAAGATTTACAGCTTTCCCCTCGGTGGTGTTAAGTACAATGGATTAAATTATTTTCCCCATAGAAAGAAAGATATTTTATCTTGACAAGAGCAAATGGCTCAGGCCTCACGGAGGCCTCAGGAGTGTGAAGCAGGAGGTGGTGAAATAGCTGGGGTTTGCTGTAAGCCTGATCAGAGAGTGATTGTGTTCTGATAAATCCTGAAGTGTCTGTGCTTAAAAATTACTGGAAGAAAATACTGGGTTGTGTTAAACATCTGACAAAACACCCCTTTTTGTTTACTTAGTTGCTTGTTTGTCCTGCTATGCCCAGCCTCGCTTTTCCGTGGTTTGCCCAGAAGTTGTGTCTGAGCTTTGATGCTCTGGAGCAGCACACCGAAACGGCCTCTGCAATTTGTCACAGCTTCCCTTACAAGTCTGCTTCAGAAGAGACCTCTGTCTGCTCTGCTCCGTACTTCACAATGCCACTTTCCACACCCTCTAACTGCCTCACTGCAGCTCATGGCTGGTTTCCACCGTGCCGCCATCAGAGAGGAAAGCTACAGAGGCAGCTTGTGGTCTGGGGACTCAGGCAGATCGAGACATACACAAAGCACGTGTAGATCTGCAGAAGGCAGACGTGACAGCTCACACTGTGGGCTACTGCACAACAGCAGCAGCAGCGGGCAGTTGTTAGTGAGTCGAAATTGTCTGAAATTAAAAACAACCTTTCACGTAAAAAAGAACAGAAGGAGGTTTCTTAACCCATATCATTCAGAGATCAGTTGACGAGGCACCCCACAAAACCTTACATGGGTGAGGTGAGTGAGGAGCTGTGTGGGGAAGAAGGAGAGCTGGGGAAGGTGTCTGCTAAACTTGTTCTGTCGCAGGAAAAAAATACCATGACACCCGACTCATAATTTTCTTGAGGAAACTGGATGAAGACCGAAAATAACGTTCATAATATATGAAATAACAGGGACAGTCATAATGTAAAAGAAAGCTTTTCATTTCTTCTTGCATCAAAAGAAGAGGAATTTTTGCTCGCTAGTGCGTCAGCTCCTTATCAAGAGTCTGCAATGTTTCCTTGGACAGGGAGACACCGCAGTTGTGCTGCTCAGCACCAAGCCAGGGAGTTCTGATGGAAATACTGGAGTTCCCCTACTTGTTATTTTTGTTTATTTTTGCATTTGCTATCTCTAAACCACAAAGAAAGAATATAACAAGACCCATACTCTGGGAATTGTGTTTTGTATCAATTTAAAATGCCCAGAAAGAGT
>NW_010169795.1:30968-32686 GCF_000695765.1 Mesitornis unicolor
GGAGATTAAGCCTCAGTCTGCAGATGACCCTTCCGTGGCACAGTTCAGGGACAGCTGACCGAGCCTGAGAGCAACGTGGGGCTCCGTAGCAGGGTGGAGATGCCTGGGAGAAAGTTGAGCAGCAAGACTCCTAGGAACACAGCTCAACCCTGCGCCGGAGCGGTGGGTGTTTACAGTCACCTCTGAGACTCTCAGCTTCTGGAAACTCTGCCTGTCCAGCGCTCAGCAGGATGCAGTACATGTCCTGGGCACTACAAGATGAGAAAATGTGGTGAAGTTAGAGCACAGGAAAGGTGGCCATACCCTCAGCCTTCCTCAGTCACCCTCAGTCAAAGGCAAGAAAGTAACTAACTTGCTAAGAGCAATCATATTCAATCCTTCTGTCATGTTGACATGTCTCGAGTCCATTACTGAGCTCTTCTGACACATTTTAAAGAGTCCGTTCCTACCAAGAGATGGTAATCCATTGTACCATGGTGATCTTCAGACAGTAGTTGACGTGGAATTCAGAAAGACCTGAATAATGACACAGTCGTGGTTTTGCTGCATTTTTCTGTTTAATGTTCCCTGAAATAGGCACGATGAGGAAGTGGGTGAAGAGCTTGTCCACATCAAGTGCTTTCTCAGCTGGCAGTTCTAGGTTTGCTTTCTAAACATAAACTTGCCCTTCTCTGTGACAGTACTTACAGGCCAGCACTTCCCCACTATGCCTTTTATCTTATGAGACAGAATACTAGGTTAAAAGTAATGGCCAGAGTTGCTCAGCTCTTGCAGTGCCTCATAGCAGGAGAGCAGCAGGGTGATGGAGAAAATGAGGTTTGTGTCTTGCATCGCTTTGCACTGAGGAGTGGCTCGCTGTCCTCTAATTGTGGCTACCGGGCTACTACACATTAAGGAACCTTGTTAACAGAATGTGAATGCCACTTACTCACCTCTGACTTTCGGAAGTGTACCCTTGGGTTTTCTGTGCTTTGAGGGGGTCCCGGTTGAGTCACTTAAGCCATTTTTAAATTTTATCTCTGCTTTTTTTATGGCTGCGTTTTTCAAAGAAGTGAATTTCTATTTAAGACAATAAGTATGTTCAAAGCCTCAGCAAATTCCATCATAAAACTTATGTCAGCATTAAAGTGGAACTGGGTCTCGCCTGTTGGTGTCTGTAGAGAAGAACGGGCTCCTTTGAGATTTGTGACGTTGGGAGCACGAGTGATGGCAGAGCCACTGCGCAGGCTCAGGCCTGGCGGGGTCTCCCACTGTCTCAATGTCAAGACCACAAACCCAGGTGGGAAGTGGTTTTTTTGGATGTTAACGTTGCAGCAACTACTACAATACTTTAATTTATAACTATACTTCAGTCTGTTTCAATATACTTCCATTGTAAATCCTTTAAAGCAAAATGGAAAAAATGTGGAAGGGAACTTTAAGGTCATCTTAAATCTTCACAAAGGGCAAAAGTGATAGAATTAATAAAAATGACTGTGTTGCCGTTAAAACCGACCAAAGCCAGGCAGCTTTTTACTTCCCGTGTGCCCGATGAGCAGCAGTGGCACAGCCCGAGTAAGGCGGGTGGGCGGCGTGTGTGGTTCGCATGAAATGTTTAACAGCGCTGAAGTGTGAGGGGTTTTTCCTACCTCACGCCCGTGCAAGGGAGTGCAGGGAAGCCCGAAGCCCGGGCCCAGCCACCGCCCGTTCCTCACGGGCGCAGGGGCCGCGGCCGCCGG
>NW_010169796.1:0-9912 GCF_000695765.1 Mesitornis unicolor
GTGATTCTGTGATTCTGTGATTCTGTGAGCAGGGGGATTTAATTAGGTAATAAAATAGATAGATACAGGGAAATAAAGGTGACACGGTCAGTTTTAAGGATGGCAGTTCTTGACTTCCAAACGTTAGGTGTTCAACCTGAATAATCTTCCAGCATTATTTATATTATATTTAGTATTGAATTTTAGGGGAGCTTCTTACACGGAGTTTATTGTTTTGTGCAATAGAGAATGTCCTGGGTTTTAGGCTGTTTCAAAGAGAATCTCAGTTTATTGTTCACCCTCCATTAATACAGGTATGCAAAGTATTTTTCTGCCCTTTTTCTTCTACCTTTTTTTTTTTTCCCTAGCTAGGTTCATTTCCTTAGGTAATGATAAATCTGTTTTGACACACACAAACAATTCTGGTTGAACTGTTTCAGCAGTTCCAGTGGTTTTCTTTATTTTAACCTAAGGAAAATTTTGAAATGTTTATTTAATTTCCAGAGTTAAGTGCCACCCATGGAACCTCTGGACTGACATTCAATTTCCACTAGCATTTGACATTTCTCATCCCTCAGGGTTAACTAAACATTTATTAAATCACTAAATATCCCTGTTACTCTATGATATCCTTATAATATCTGTATATTTTTTACATTTGTGAATTTAAAAGCTTGTGCTGTTTCTAAGCATAGAGAAATGATCCCACAGAGGACTAAAATACCTACCACAGTACTGGATTCTATCTAAAAGCCTGGATTATAAAAATAGATAAAATTATATTTGTGTACAAATGTGAATATTGAAAGTTCTTGACCCATATCTCACAGGCTGAGTTCTATGTGCCCATAACAAGCAGCTAACAACATTAAATGATTTAAGAACCTTGATGTTTCCATGAAAATAATTAGTGAGTACTTCATAATTTGCTGACACCACATAATGACAAAGATAATAGACATAGATTCATATAAATTAGTAAGACGTTCAGTTAAATGCCTGCCATAGAAATAAACACATTAAAAGAAATGTTATCAACCTGTAATATCTTCACTAATCTTTGTACATTGAAACCCTTTTAGGGAATTACTTACTAAAATAATAGACCTCTTAAATTAATGCAAACACCCTATCTTTAAAGTAAACATTTAAATAAGTAAGTATGCAACACTACTTTATGCTAATGGCACTATGCAGGAACTTTGAATTCTCTAATTAAGGTGCAAATTGTCACATGGATAAATTAATTTTACTGTGTAGTTTTAAAATAATACCTTTGTATTCATTGATTAATTGAATATAACTGTGCTTTCAGTACCTAGAAGAACATAATTAGTTGCTCTTGACTGCTTTTTTTTCTCTGCTCACAGGACTTGTATAAATGCAGTCCAGCTGCCCCACACTCAAAAGCAACTGTGACCCTCCTGCTGTTTCTTCTTTCTGTAGTTCTGCAGCTGTTAAATTCTTTCCACTCAACTCAGACATATGTGGCACCTTTTCCCTCCTTATCCACATCTTGATATTCTTTACAACCATTTAATCTTCAGCAGAAGAACCTGGAATTAGACTTCCTAAAGCTATATTTGCTAGTCAGACTGAATAATGGAGGCAGTTAATGCTGGTGACATGTGAGACCAAACACAAAATCCTATGCAGGCATGCATGTAAAAGCCTTTTGGGTATCTTAATCACTGGATCTTACTTTACTTTTTTACTTAGACCAATGTGGCATTAATTTAGCATGCTCAGTTTCAGCAGAATTACTCCTGTTGGATTCCACCATAAATGAGCTGTACTCCACAGTAGAATTTGGTCAAGTATTGATAAAGTATGCCAAGACGGCAGCCTTAACCTGCCTTGAAAAATGTTGATTGTATACAGTTCGTCTAACCATTATACAATTCAGAGCCAGGAGAGTCCCTGTTACCCAGACTGATACTGCTCACAGGGTTCAGAAGGCACAAGGGAAGCTCTGACAGAGGAGAGTAGAGATAGAGAGGATCTTCCAGAGAAGCTATTTTGCCTGTATGGTTTAAGAAGGTCCTGAAAACCTTCCTCATAACCTTCCTTGGTTGAGCTAGTACTGAACATTGTGGAAAGGATTTTATGTATTTCATAAATTCAAGGAATTAGTCAATAGCACCCCTGGGAAATGGTCCTCAGGGACAAAGGAGCAGAACAGAGCTGTCAGATCTTTAAGGGTGCTTTCCATAGAGCACAAGAGCTCTTGATCCCCAGGTGTAAGAAATCAAACAAGGAAGGAAAGAGACCAGCATGGCTAAGGCCTACTGGCCAAACTAAAAGGCAAGAAGGAACTGCACAGGCTGTTCAACCAGGGACAGTTGTCTTGGGAAGAGTATAGGGATGCTGCCCAGCTGTGTAGGGATGAGGTCAGGAAGGCTGAGGCATGGCTGGAGCTGAACTTGGCAAGGGATGCAAAGAATACCAAGAAGGGCTTCTACAGGTATGTCAATCAGAAAAGGAAGGTTAGAGAAAGCGTCCCGCCCCCAATGAGCAACAATGACAAGCTAGTAACAACAGACGAGGAGAAGGGTGAGGTTCTCAACAACTTTTTTGCCTCCATCTTCACTGGCAACCTCTCTCCTTACACCTCCTGAGTTGAAGGAACACAAAACAGGGACCAGGGGGACAGTGGCTCTCCCACTATAAGTGAAGACAAGGTTTTTGACCACCTGGGGAAAGCTCGGACTTGACTGGGCTCTGAACAATCTGATCTATTGCTTCTGCAATATATATCTCAGTATATTTCCAAATGAGCTGGGAAGTGCTTTCTTGGCAAACAACAACCCAATGAAGTAGCAATCCCTCCAGACCAAGTGAGAAAATGTATAAGGCAATTTTGGTGCTTCAACTCAGTATCACATCATTTTTCTGAAAAGGACTTCTGTATTTTTCAGAAAAAGTCATAAGTCACTTTGCTTTATACAACTTGTTTGCAGTTACTGCAAGCATCTGATTCCAGACTTCCAAACACTGGGACAGGAGTTGGGCCTAAGCTGGGCCTAAGCATGTCTCTGAATACCATTTCAAAGTCTTCTCATAATTTCTCCCCCTTGTAATATTATTCCCACCACTGTGCCTGCAGATCTGTAGACCAGCAGTCATGATCTTGTCCTGTGCCCCTTGAAGGGTGACTTTCTGTGTTGATCTACTCATGGCTGGCCTGCTGGTGAGGCCCAGCAGCAAGTTTCCTGGAGACCAAGTGCACAATACTATGATAATCACCAAAGCTCTTGCCTTGTAGTATGATCTCAAAGAAAGGGGTGTATAAGACATCTTCTAATTCCTTATATCCTGAGTAGTGTGATGTGGCTTGGGCTCACTGGGCAGGTTTTTTCCCTCTGTGGTAAGGGCAAAAATGTATCTGTCTGCTCAGTCCTCTTTTGACTCCTACTCCTTGGCATTCCTTTATTCTGGTCTCTCTAAAAGAGAAAGGGTATGTTCTGATTTTCTGTGATTTCAGACCTTTTAGTTTTGCAGGATGACTTTTTAATTTTGACACCCTGTTTTCACATAGCTACATCTGTGGAGAAAGGAAAGTAGCTTCATTATACACCATTCCTACATAACCTCTGTCTTACAGAGAATCAAATTAGTGGGTTGATAAAGTTGAATTCGTTCTACAGTGCATATATTCTGCATAGAGTATAACATTTTACTGCTCTGTGCACATGTTTGTGGAGTGCCCAAGCGTGATAAGGCAGTTAGCTATGGAAATGCCTACCTATTGAGAGGTAAACATAAACATTTTCAGAGTTAGAGCCAAGTGTTCATCTAATAGGGCTGCTTGTCTGTTTGATGCTAGCATATTTCTGACTTAACGTGTCACTTCTGGCAATTTCTTAAATAAATATATTTTTACATTTCTTTATCTAGATGGAATGGGAATGTCATCTTCAAGTAAGATGATGCAAAAGTATTGTAATTTAAATCTTTAGCAGATGTTGTGAATTTTTTTCTTATTTGCATAGCTCAATCCACTAATCCCCAGAGCTGAACTATAATTTATATTCTATTTATTATTCTGCTGCCACATTGTCTGAGGTGAGGAAGCCCTTACTTAATTGCATGAAGTATATGAATAAATATTGTAGGATTAAGATACACATATCTTCATTATTTCTTCTTTCCGGAAATTGAAATTCAGATGTCTAGAAAAGATTAAGGGTGGCAAAACCAATGCAAAACCATATAATTTAGGAAAGAAAAAAACCATCTCTCCAAGTCATTTCTCTGTCACTCATCAGAAAGTAGTGTCTTTATCTGAGAAGTTTATTTTACTTTTTATTCAGTCTAAATAAAAATATCCCAAATGGCCACTTCTTATGCAAGGGTATTCTGATCCAGTGGATTTCACAGCCCTGATCCTCCCTCAAAAGTCTGTATTGAGCTTCACATGGGACCAGTAGCTGATGCAGACATGCAGATCACTGTAAATTTTCTTCTGGGGATTTTCTGAGTCTTTTCCATTTTTATTTCTTAGACCTTAATTTTGCTCTTTTAATTCAGTAACATACAATTTATGTAACTCTATTTTCCTTTTTCCATAGACATGTTAAAGCATGCTATGTATGCCCCTAAACCTTTTGATAAAGGAAATGAATTTTTAATTGCTGAAGTAGAAAATTAGAATGTCTTATCAGTTGAAAAGTTTCTTGCTTCCAGTGACATATATAAAAACATTGTGTTAAAACTAGGATAGTATTACCTTACCTGTAAGGTCACTTTTAGTGCTATTGCTTTCCAGGTTTCTTTCTGTCAGCAAATGTCTGTGTGCCAGATCTTTCCCAAGAGAATAAAACTGCTTGCAGTTTTCCCAAAATCACTCAAATTTTATTTTCTCCCTTAATTCTTATTAATCTGTGGATCTAGCCATTTAGTCCTGAGTTGCTTGATATCAATTAGTGTATTTAAAAAACTAACACAAGTACAGTGGGCAGATACTCTGAAATTCTGGTTCGTTGCCATATATACTTATTGTTTCAAATCTGTCAGACAAACTGCACTTCATACTCACCTCTACACCAATCTGAATTATTTCTGTAAGCCTGTATGAAACAGCCTCAGTGCAAAACATATTTCCTGTAAAGGTGAACCTTAAAGTCTTCTTATTCTGTATTTTTGTACTCCTGCAAAAAAAAGCCTAAAATACAGTCTGTTTCCTTGCTGTCATCTGTTATTTATAAAGCCATCTTTTTCTTCTCGATATCCAAAGATTTATTCTCTCTGAAATTTTGAATATCTGCTTTGGTTCTTAATATTTATACTGTGTAATGAGATATTTATGTCATATATATTGTATAGACATTGACAAAATTGCTTTTCTTTTCTTGGAAACAAAGATAATCTATTTCCCCTTTTATAATTATTTGAAATTTCCCATGTTCCTCATATTTCAAAAATAATTAGGTTATTCCGTCAAGAAAAAAAAAAAGAATATAGCACAAGGTAGTGTAATGTGTACGTATCCTTTTTATACATGTAACATTAATCAAAATTCCATCCTATTCTTTGCTGCTGACTGCTTTTATAAGGTTTCTACTATTTTAAAATTTTCCAGACAGTTGTTTTATTTTTTTCCTTAAAAAATAGGTTTTTCTCTTCAGTAGATAGGTCCTCTAGATATTTCAGCTCTCACTTGATAGATATTTCAAATACAAACAATGCCTAGCCTGCTCTCCCAATCCTCCCCAAATCCAAACAAACAAAACTAAAAATTCTGAGTTATGAGCACATAGTGACAAGTTTTGCAAACAAAATCCATCTCTTTCACATACTTCACAGACATAATAATACATCAATCTGTTACTGGTTGTCAAAGGAAGAAAAGAGGAAGTTTAGAAAGGGAAAAAGGAGAATTTAGCAAGACAGCACAACCTGGTTTTACTCCTTTGTGATGACAATTTTTACATTTCTTCTAGCACAAATACAGGATACAAGTTAATTTTGATGCCTTCTTTTATTCACTACCTTTTGAATAGATCGTACTAAATAATTCCATTTTACCTTGGCAAACAGAATACATTGTAGTAAACAAAAGAGAGAGAGCATGAAACTGCAACTTAATGAATTACACTGGCAGGACTGATTATTTTCCCTTGCACAAGCAGCATTTGGATATTTAAAACACAAAATTACACTACTTAGAACTCCTATAAAGCAGTTACATGTCAGCCATATGTATTTTTTATTTCTTAAATAACAAGACAAAGACATGGTGAGGAGTTGCTTTCAGGAAAGATTTGAGTTCAGGTGTTAGAAGCTGTCCACTTACTGAGGATATCAGATTGCAGTCAGTAGCTACCTCTGACTTCATCATTTTTGGTCTTTCTTGCTTAGCTAGGCAAGAGAGAGACCTGAAAAAAAGAATAGCAAAAAACAAACAGACAAACAAACGAAGTAGTTTTGAGGCTTCAATTCAAGGACATCTATGTGGTTTGTTTAAGCTGTTGATTTGGAGCTGCTTGTTTTTGTGCCCTTTGTACTTGCCGTGTTCTTTCCATTAGTATCTGCTACCACGTTGATGTGCTATTGAAACTGAGTGCGTGTTGTTTATTCCAATGCTTAAAGATTTGCTGCGCATACAGAACTGTGAGTACAGCCCTGCAGCCTATTTGTGCACACGCCGTGTAAATCAAATAGCGTGCTGAGCCTCAGAATATTACTGTGGGTTACTGTGCCATAACCTGAACTCAGGCATATTCTGTCTCGGGGAAAAACAGCTTGCTGGATCTTGTCAGCTGCGCACTTAGGGAAGTGAGAGAGAAAATGATCAGATAACAGCCTTATCTGGGAAGACCCAAGAGAACTGAGTTTTCCGTATTCACAAGCTACCTGAAGGTATTGACAGCAGTATCTAGTCCAAACAAACAAACAAATCATTCAAAAAGCAAAGGAAGAGAGGTCACAGAACAGCTTCTGCAACACCAGAGGGTCCTGACCAGTCTGTACATGCTCACAGTGCTAGCTTGTCTAGCCAAAAGCTCTTTCTTCTGTTTAGGTGTGTAAAAATGACAAGTTAGGACAAGACTGGGGAAAAAGGAGCTTCTCTCACACTGATTTCCTGTGGAGGAGCGTTGGGGAGAGGACCCCCCAATAGTAGCTTTCCCTGTCTCAACTTGTAACTGGAAAGGGGGTGCACAGGAAGAAGTCTTGCATTTATTTCCTAATCAACACTACATTAGTCTTGACATAGGGGTGAAGAGGTGTGGATTCAATTTAATCCTTTAAATCTCCCTGTTTCATTTTTCATTTTGGATCTATTAGTAATTGAGTTGCTCTGGCTAAACCATGAAATATCACTTTTTATCCGCTACTTGACTTGGCTAGGAGAGAGATTCACTTTGTCTAATATTAGATGTCTATGCTCGAATCAAGAGCATAGACTATCTTTATACTCAGTCTTACAGTGCACAATTCATCTGACCTATTTTAAGCCTCAATATTAGAGTATATGACACCTGAATAGTGTTTTCTGCTGACTCTGAAGAAAGTCTAGACAACTAGCTCGTCCAAGTCAGCTGAAGCATATTTCACCTGATTAAAGACAATTTTTTTTAGCAAAGGAGCACCAAGTCTGCTACAGGATTCCTCAGAATTCTCTCTAAAGCCTTACAAATACACTCTGCATTATTTACTTGGGGCAAAATGTGTGACCCGTCAGTGAGAAAAAGCACAATGTTTAATTGGGTTTGTTCATTCGCTTCAAAGTGAATTAAAGCTGCAGTGGTGAAACTTTCCCTTCATCTGGTAAAGGAGTCTCAAAGACTCTCCAGATTGTACTTCCCCAGAAGCCAGTGCAGTTGTTTGCAAGTAACTCAAGCTTATCTAAAAAAGCATGCACCATAAATTCAGTATTTTTATTACTACTTTCTGTGATACGTAAAATTTGAAAAATAATAGATTTGAAAAATAATAAGTTATTTTGCTATTCTTGAGATCATGAAAGTGTTTAATTAAAGAGGACATTAAATTATTGTATCTACATGGTAACACAAGCTCAGTTCACAGTAGAAAGTATCTGATATGCTAAAGATATATAATTATGAGTTTTGATAATAATGTGTCACATACTTTTTATTTCTTTTTTATAGCTTAGTTTGTTGTCAGTTTTGTTTTGCTTTCTTTTTAACACAACATTTTATTGAGGGTAATAGCAAGTTTAAAATACAAAAAATTCCTAAGTCAAATCTATAGTGTTTAGTTATCTCCTCAGAAGGAAATAAAAAATGAAAAAAGTTTAAACATTTTAACTCATTTAAAATTAAGTACCAAAAAAAAATCAAATAAGCTTATAATTACACCACCACTTTTGTTCAGGACAAATGTGGGCTTCCACTAACAGGAGTGGTCTGCTTTTTCCCACTTACCCATTTCCATTACTTCCCTGATGTCCCTTACCACTAGTATTTGCAAGTCTGGGCTGAGAATCAATTCAGGGAACCATTCTGGCTGAAAAATAGCTACACATTTTTTGTTGTTTCTGTTTAATCAACGTTATACAAGATTAAAGTGATTGATCTGAGATGGCAGGTGATGATACCAGGGCAGTATCATTAAGCAGGATGCTTTTTCATCCTAGGTGCTTAGATAGCCAGTATTTTTGAACAAGACAGATAGGAGAATTAAGGAAGTTCTGTTAGTCCCTCTGCTATTACTCTGCAGGTTATTCAGTCAGACAAGTAGACCTAGGGGTGAGATTCTTCTCAGCCACCCAGGATGCTAGCATCCAGCCTAGGTGTCTCTTCTGAGTCCATCTGTGGTCAGTAGAGAAAGGCACCTCCAGAGGGCAATCTCTTCTCATTTTAAGAAAAATGTCTAGGATGCATAGAAAAAGTCACCCTATGGAAATATCTGTCTTCACAGCCTGTTGGGAGAACTAGATTACTAACTCAGACTGGGAGTGTAGCTTTTCAGTGGCTAACAGAGAGGTAGATCTTCTTCTATATCACTTGCTGTATTCACAGAGGAAGTTAAAGTGGGAAGTTAAATTTCTGTAGTTAGCTCTTTCTCCGCTACCACGACCATTACCCTGTTTTCTTGTTCTAAGGTAGAGTTTGCCTTAAAGGGTAGGAGGGAATTGTGAACTCTGATTAGACTTCCAGGATAAAGTGAAGGAATTTCAGAGACTTCTAAGGTTGGGGGAAAGCAGTGTATCATTTTTGTCTGGCCTCATGTATAATACAGACTGTAAAGAATGTTTGGTTATCCTTGTTTTAAGTCCTGGGATTTGCATGGATCTGAAGTAAATCTGGTCCAAATTTCGAATTTCAACCTTTTAAATTTTAATTTGGCTCTGTTTCAGGAGTGGAATATATTTCTTTGGGTTTCTGCTGTGAGTGAGTTTCAGGCTGACCACTTTCACACTCGCTTCTTCGTGCATTGTGAGTCAATGCTGAATCATCTCTGTTTCAGTCAGCAGTTGCTAAGCTTTCCAGCAGTTGTCTCTCCAACACCTCTGATTCTCCGTGATTTCTAAGCAAATCCAGTTGATACAAGTATGGAAATGAGGTGGCCCCAGTCTTAATAGCAGTCCATAAAACAAATGTCTTCATGACCATTCAGCTAGTTGAGCTATTGGGAGTGTAGGATCCACAGTTTTCTACTGATAATCTGGAGTGTTAGACTAACTAAAATCATCTCTGGTGAAGTTTTGACCCCTTCTGACCAGGATTCCTCCAAACAATTCCTGGGCACAATTTGGGAATTAAGACAGGCTAGCGTTCAGTCCCATAAAGCAGCTTAGATGTGGCTACACTCTGTTGGAAGGCGACAAAATTTAACAAAACATAGTAGAATACATAAGAAATAGACAGGCTTGGTTTTTGCCAGATGATTCCTATGCCAGAGAAATAATCCCTCTCACATTTCATTTACTAGTATAGATTTAGCCATGGAGTCCTTAGCAGGAAT